>NC_031799.1:31986742-31998526 GCF_001522545.3 Parus major | reverse complement strand
ATTCCCTGTCTCCATGCACTGCTGGGGGGAAGGAGCTGGGAAGGAGCAAGGAATGGGAATAAGGTGTCATTAAGGTCTTACTTTACTTCTCATTATTCTTCTCTGATTTTGTTAGTAAAAATTAAATTTATATGTCTAATTCAAGTTTTTTTTGCCCATGGCAGTATTTGATGAGTGATCTCTCTCTATCCCTATCTCAGCCCACAAATCCTTTGTTATATTTTCTCTCCCATGTCCAACTGAAGAGGGCAGTGAACAAGAGGCTTTGGTGGATGCCTGGCATCTGGCCAGGGTCAATCCACAACAGCACACTTACTGTTCAGAAAATATTCTAAAATATAATGAATCCACCCACTGAATATCTGGAAGCAGACTTTCACTTCTATATTGAGAGTCAAATTAAGAGCAGACAGCAGGGCTAATATTAAACTCCAAAACTCCACCCAAGAGAACAAAACAAATTGTAAAATATACCTTTTTATTATATTGCTCATTTTGGGCTTCTAAATGAACTACATTGAAGGGCTTTTTTTCTTCTTGTTTACTTCTGTAAGTGGATCAATATTTTGCACTGTCTTCATAATCACTATTTCCAAACTTTTGGAAGTCGGTATTTCAGTCACTGAAGCAGCACATGCAGGAAAACAAACAACAAACAAACAAACACACACACACCCATAATCAAGCTAAATATTAAATGTTCCAGAGTCAGTGCATGAGTATATAAACTCATGCAAGGAAGAAGAGAAACTAATGTAAAATGCAAACAGTAAGTTGACTCACTCAACACATTTTACCAATACAATAAAGCAAAAATCTATCTCTGAAATTATTTTATTTAAGTTCTACTATTTCAAATGCAATCTGAAATTATTTTACTTAAGTTCTGCTCTTTCAAATGCAATCTCACTCTACAATGCAGAGAGGCCTGAGACTTCAGCTGCTTCTTAAAAGACAACTTTTGTGACAATCCACAGAAGTGAAATAAATGACAAAATACTTCATTGTACTTCTAGTTTGTGAATGGCTCATAAACTACTAAATTTATACTTTGTTTTCACATTTTATAACAAGTAAATACACAATACTTAATTATATTTTGTTTCAATTGAACTTTATTTGTAGTGTTGACTGAGACAAACTCAGAAATCACACTTCAGGGAAAGCTCTATTTAGCACCCCTTTAGCATGCTCTTAAATTCTGTAAACCTGTTAATCCCTACAATGAGATTCCTGCAGAGAAACTGGACCTGAAACTTTAAATCTGCTTACAATTTTTCCTTAGAATTGCACTCAATGTGCTCCTAATTTCCAGTTTTTCACTGCCTTACTCCACATTATCATTTGCTTTCTTATATTCAGGGAAGTCTACTTTAAAACATGAAGTCTTGGATATATCCTTTTCTGTAACATCAATGGCTATTTATCATCATTTGTGTGAGCAGATTTGTGAAAGAATCCCCTGACAGAAGACTATTTTGATTTGTTTCTTTTTAAACCAAGGTTTTTAAAACAGCATAACTGAGTTCAAATTAAGTTACAGCATCAAGAAAATCAATGGTTTAGAGATACAGTTTACTTAACCAGAGAAAAGGCCTCAAACTGACAAGAAGAGTTCACTCAAGAAGATGTTTATACTTTTCAAAATCTGTCCTAACATATTCCTATGTCTTACTGACTGATGAGAACAGAAATCAATGCAATTTGATTAAAGGGGCTTTTGTATAGCCATGGAGATATTTCTCACTACATACACATTTCCCTCCCCTGCTTTAAGGAATGTTCTATTTAGAAAATGGAAGTCTTGCATTTAGAAACTCAGAACCAGCTACTAGTGATAAAGAATGGTATTTATTAATAAGCAGAAGAGGAAACTAAATGAAGATACTTCCATAATTTGTTGAGAATGACACCTTGAAACTTCAGTTTCAAAAATGTTCACTGTACTATGACAAGAATTCCCTAACCAAATATTTGTACAATTATTAAAAGCAGTATTTATGGCTAGCCACATGAGAAACTATGCAATTACTTTTCATTTCAAACTTAAAATGAAATGACAATGTTCTTGTTCATTTTTTTTCTTAAGGAGTACAACTTAGCAAATTAAATACTCACTAATTACAACATACATATGTGCATTCCATATGTGCAAACATGCATGTTTTCCAGTAAAATCAGATCTGCAGTATTTAATTATACATAATATCAAAAAGCTTTACATTAATGATAACAACTGACAAATTACAGGGTTCTTATATTTTTTTTTTCTCCTTCAAGATACTGTGCTCAGGAACCCCCTATTTTGAATGGAGAGAAGTAGTAACAAAGCTTAATTTGCCACTACTGATTTGCTCCAAATGACACATAGAGCCAGTTTAAAGCCTATGAAGACAATTCCATTATCTTTACTCTTTTTCCATGTTTCCTGTATTTTGGATACATACAGGCTTAAGAAATTTCTTTGCTTGTCTCTCAGAACAAAGTCATGAAAGACAAGGTTTGATGGCCATTTACATAGTGGCTAACTGCTGCCACCTCAAGTATATGGGGACATAATAAGGAGAAGCAAAAATTCTCATTGTTTATATGACGCTTGCCAGTGGAATTTTCTGAGAGGCTTTTGAATCATGACTGGGATTGTATGTGGTAACCATCACCTTTAAAGAACTGATTTTTAACCATCATTCAATTAAAGTTAGTACAATGACTGCATAAAACATACATGAAATAATTAGTGTGGATGGTTCTTAATTTAAAGGATGTTAAACAGCTTGTAGACATCTGCTAGCAAGCTGAAATGGGTCATTCAAAATTTATCTAACTAAATTAAGGGGAAAAAATGTTTCTCCTCCCGGGTCGGCATGTCACAAGATAACTAAACCGACTTACTAGGCTTGCCTGGGAATCCTTAGCTGTCAGTGGTGAATATGCAAAAGGCCAGCAAATTAAATCAACCTGCCAAACTGTCAATTTCAAGCCTCATGACTGCATGAAAATAGCATCACTGGAAGAAATCAAGCATTGCCTTCTTTTGGGTTTCCTGGCACCTATTCAAATACTCATGCAGTTGTGGCTAATTTCGCATGCAAATTTCAGTCAATAAGCTCAGAACAAGACCTCCCAAGATATTTCAAAGGATCTGACAGTATTTTTTTTGAATACCAAATCAACAGTAGTTGAAATTCAATCTTCATTTGCTAGTGCTTTACATATGCACAGTGTCCCCTCTACAGGGCTAAGTTAATGAGAGCCGTACCTGCTTTCACTCACATCCTCCCAGCTGTCCTTACTGAAGTTCTCAAATACATTACTCATAACCTTGATGGACTGTTTGAGAAAAGCTCCATGATGTCCCAAAGAGCTCTTTTTCTTGGCTGTTTTTAATTTAACCTTGGTGCCTGTTATCTTGCAATTACATTGCCCAGAGATTGCCACTGCTTTGGCTTTATCCGGCAAACACTTCTGCTCCTGCACTTGACTCAGCAAATCTTCACTTTCATTTCTCAACTTGTTAGCTTCTGTCACTTGCCTCTTCAAAGAGGGAGCTTCTTTTCCCTTCTCATCAATTACTAACTGAAATTCTGCTTTTTCTTTTTTTACTTCACAAATCCTCTTAAGTAGTGTTTCCAGCTCTCTTTTTCTTGTGTCTGCATCTTCCTTTTGCACTTTTAAAGATCCTTTCAAATAATTGTTTTCATTCAGTAAGTCTTTATTTACTTCTTTCTGTCTCTTTAATTCCCTTTCAATAGCTTTGAATCTTCTTTCTAGTCATTGTACCTGAAAAAAAACAATTTTAGCATTCACAATATTTCAGCCCGTCTTGAAAAATCCCAAACTATGTTTTCAGTTATCTTTATTATATGACAATAGTATCACATGAAGAGCAAGGACAAAAGCTATCTGTAGTCCTCAATCTAAAATTAATTTTAATGTAGTGCAGATGAAAACATTTTAGCTGCAATAATACAGCTGTTGAACAAAGGGCAGATGGTAAAAGAACTTAAAATTCCAGCCAAAATGACACACAGAAGTTTTAAGTACGCCATGTTAATGAATCTTCTTGATGCGTCTTGAGCTCATTACATATTTGGTTATACATACTAATTGAATTTAAAAAAACATTTTCAGAAGGAATACTACTTTGAAATATGGGCAATTTTGCCCTACCTATCTGAAGCAACAAGTTCTTTCAAGCGTCATAAATACAGAAATAAAATATTAATTTTATCTTTCAAAAAACCCCAAACAAATTCTAGCAAGAGATATCAGAAACAGAGCATCTGAAAATATGGAAGCTAGAATGTTTTCCTTTCACAGAAAGAGAAAGTCTATTGTGTTTCAATTAAGAGATTAATTCTACAAGTTTCTCACATAAATTTTGGAGAAGCATTCTACCTATGTTTCACTTCTAAAGTCCTTAGAGGTTTATGGATTTGAAGTCCATTAACAATAAACTGATTCTCTGTGATGTTCTGGAATATCCACATAAACAACAGTTTCCAGAAATAAGGGGTAATTTTAATTTCAGCAGCTACTAAAATGATTATTTAGTCTATGAGACATCCCAGAAGCCTGAAAAGGGCATCAGAGAAAGTTCTGTCTGTGCTCAGTAACCACTTGCTCCAAAACTTGGAGGAATATTTTTGGTTTGGTTTTGTACAGGCTCAGCCCCCACTCTTTCACTAAGGGAAGAGTCAGGAGTTATGGGTTTCTCCATACATTGCTAGGAAAGACTATTTTTCCAGGAGCTATGTGCATGGCTAACTTGAGCTCCCAGCCTTGTAAAATACTGGCCAGTTCCCACAATTTGCAGCAATATAAAATGTCAAAACTACCTTTGATGCTGAAAATACTGAAACCATACTATTTCTGTAAGTTTCTGCTTACAGGTTTTTACAACTACATTTTGCCAATGATTTTAAATTATTCCAAAATTTATGAAATGTTTTCCAAAGTGGGTACTACAGATATGAATCAGATAAATGAGAGCTCTTGATGTACAGGGAAAATCAGAACAAGAGCTGATCAAACATCATATGCATCTGTGAATTGGATACTGAATTTTTGAGTTTGATAGGAAATCTTTAATATGAAGAGACAACATATGGCTACATAAAGTTATTGGGCAAAATTAGAAATAAAAGGATTTTGTTTTTTTCAAATGCTTTAGTGAAACAAAGGGTTATGATTAAAATCACAGGTTGCACATTCCATCCCAACGACAATGTGTTAGACCAATATTTTTCTTCAATCACCTTCCTAAACTGAGATTCCACTACTGTTTTCTCAGTTCTTTAAAGCAACCTTTTGCACTCAGTAGCACTTAAAGTCATGTATGACAGCTGGAAGGAAATAAACAATGAATAGCTTCTGCACCTATCCCTAAGGTACCATCATAACTCTGTATATCCATAGAGATAAAAATTATGTAGTACCTGGCAAACAAAATTATAGTTCTGAAATATAGATGATAAGCAAGCATAAACTGTGACATTTCAGATGGTAGCATTCATATTATTTCAATTACTCACTCTACCTTAAGATAAATGAATGTGAGCACTTCCTATTCTGTGTGTTATTATTTTAACATGATGTTTGTCATTCAGTAATAACGAGATGACAGCCTTCATTGCCTGACCATATGGCAAGTGTTACAAGTATATGCAATCACATCATCTGCTGTAAATTACCATACTTCCTACAAGTTAATTCACAGATAAAAAATAAATAGACATACCTGAACTGACATTCAAAGTTATAGATTTGTGTTTATTCAATTTAAGCATGCTTTTAAAGATTTATAAGTAATTAAACAAATAGTTTTGCAAAATGACAAACAAAAGGCATGATACTGTTTGAAGGATGCCTTTTCTTTGCAAGCAAACAAAACATATGGTAAAATACAAGTGAGCCCTCTTAAGTGAACACCTGTTATCACACTAAACTACTTGTGTATATTACAAATATCAATACAATACCAACTAGTTAAGAACATCTCATTACTGTATGAGGCAAAACCTGTAGAATGTTAAGAAGTAAAGATAAAATACTTATCATTATTTGTTAAGCTAGAGAACACCACATGCTTATGGTACTGTCTTGTAAAAAGACTGGTAGACCCACACATAGGTAGAAAATATTGGCACATGAAACATTGTGCTAAAATTTAAATACAAAAAATGGTGGATTTATCACTATTATGCATCAATTCTATTCTGTAGGGGAGATCTATGGAGATTAACACTTGATATAATCTGACATTAAAAACCCAGCAAAAAAAAAAAAAAGTTCCCAAAGTTAAGGGGAAAAATGCTAAGTGTATGTTACTTATAATTTAGATAATCTGTTAGCTTTTAACATTATACCTCTAAACATTCCTTTCATTTTCTCTGACATCACCCATGTTTATCTTACATGACAGATTCACAGCTATTTCCCTAGAATTTATTTCTGAGCAAAATTCAGGAAGGCCACGTTTTTAAATTAGGAAGGAAAATGATGGCTTAAATTCTTGAGTACTGACATACATACACACATACATATATACATACATACATATATATGTATGTATATATCTAGATAGATAGATAGATTCTTATATCAAAATTTAGATCTGTTTGTTTGGCTTGGTATCTTACCTTCTGTAACATCTCATGTGAAACTTCTCTCATATACCTCTTTGGAGTATTACCCTTGACCGCATCATCTTCACTAAGTTTAAAAAGTGTCTCTATCAGAAAATAAATAACACAACTTTATCATATAATAAATAAAATACATTATGACACTTAGTATTTCATTAAAACTATCTGCAGACATTTTAAGGAAATATATTCTTTACTTCTGCTATTATTTATAATGTGGTCTATTTTCTTGACAAGCCTTTTGGTCAGTTTCTAAAGTGACCTCTCTTCAAAGTGTTCTGTCACATAATTATGAATCTCTCTAGAATCACAGTATGTTTTTTTTTCAGAGCACAAGCTTTTCAAAGGTACAATAGATCTGCAGGTTAAAGACACTGTACTTTCATTCCAATTTTTATTCTTTTACAGACTATTCCCTCTATGCCTTAAAAGCAGAATTCATTGCCGTTTTATCTACACAGTCACTATCAGTTTTGTTCTCTAGGTCTTGTCCCCTGCTAGGAGGATCAGAGTGATTGGTGAACAAAGCAAACAGTAACTGTATTAGGATGGATGAAAACTTTAAACCCTGGTTTTGTTACGTTAAAGATCATGTACTTCACTAGATAAATCACACAAATCATTCAACTGAAATACTGTGAAATCACAACAATTAGAAATTGATACAGCTAATGACAGCCAACACAATTCTAAATATTACTGTCAGAGACAGCTATACACTTTAATACTAAAAAATTCTAAGTTAAAAAATTAGTTAGACCTATTCATAAAAAAAAATGTTTAGAAGTACCAATATGTATGGTCAATCAAAAGTCAAGAGCTTAGCATTCAAAAATTGCCCAGTGCTCACAGAAATAAGCAATTACACCACTCAGAAGGATTTCATCTTAGAATAAGAAATATTGCTTTGCAGAACAAAAAAATCCCAATACTCTAAAAGCACCACAATATTAGTATTTCTTTTTTGGTCCTCCTTTCCCCCAGATGAACTTAAAGAATTAATCTTAAGGGATAAATATCTGTGCTACATGGTGGAGGTCTGCATTAGAAGCAACATTTCAAACTACAAGCAGGCACCACAGGTCACTTAAAAACTTTTGATTTATAAACAAAGCAAGTGTAAAAGAAAACAGTGTTACTCTCTGTAGATTCACAATCCTCTTGATATAAACAGTGACTAACAAGTTTGTTAGAGTGAATTAGACCTTTCTTTTGTCTTTGGAACATGTCATGGCCAATTAATACTTCTGTATTCATGAAATAAATGGAACACTATTCTAAAGATAATAAAAGCTGAAAAAGGTAAAACTATGCATCTGGGGAATATGTACCTTTACCTTGATATTAATATGTTAGTTCCCATGTTACTTCAGACTACAGTCCCCCAGCACAGTGGTACTGCATACATTTAGAACATTCTTTAAGTAACACACAAAGATAATACGAACATGCTTTTCATCTTTTTCTAAATATTCACTCATTTGAATGCCTGTTGTAGCTTTTATATCAGCATTTACTGTACTCAACTGAAAAGAAAAATTATTTCCTATAGTCAAAGAAACTGATCAAAGCACACAAGGTGTTATGTTTATTACGTGGATGTATTAAGATGCAATTTGAAACTCTATAAATAAACATATTATATGCAGATAATAAAGAATACTTTTGCAAAATGGATAGAAAACACTATACGTGTTCAGTATTATCAAGGAAGACACAAGCAACATAAACTGAAGTGTAGCCAGAGGTCACTGAAACATAACCCTTTCCATTGAGGAGAAAATATATGGCCCATTCAAGCTCCTTCTCCACTCCTCCCTTCTAATTGTTATATAATTGTTCATAGGAATTGGTTGGGGAGGCAGTGAAATAGCATCGCCTGCAACTGTCTGTCTAGGACAGCAAGAAGATACATCATATCACTCTACTCAGCAAGACACGCTCTACCTGTCATACTTCTACATGAAAAAAATAATATCTTCTCCCTCAAGAAATAGACCCACAAGTCATAAACCCCACTATCTTCAGTCATCAAATTACCATGGTCTTACATAAGCACACTTGCATCCCACTGAGAAAACATAGTTAACTGTCAGCTTTAGAATGTAAAACTTAATTCCTAATTAATAGTCACTAAATCTGATGATGAGTTAGTTCAACACTGCTGCCAAAATGGTACTTGAATTGTGAAACTGTAGTTCACTATTAGTATTACAGAAAGCCTGCTTACACAAAGGAAAAAAAACACCCCTTAAAAAAAAAAAATCAGCCTAAAAACACAGTAGAACACTGTGATAGTCACTTACAAAGAACCTAGACAAAACATCAAAGGAATGACATTTTTGCCTGCTGTACACACCAGGTGAAGGACTTCCCTGACAGAAGAAAAGTTCCATGGTGCATAAAGCCACTGTGTTACTGACTTCAGTGGTAGGCACCCATGCTACTGGGTGGAAATAAATTTCTGGTGGGAAACACCAGGGGGAAGACCAGAAGGGAATGCCACGCCCATGTATATATACCGAGGACACAGTATATTCACGAATTTCATAGTGAAAGAAGCCTTCAAACTGCCTCCTTGGAGAAAAAGCAGGCCAACAGTTCACTGATTTTTAAGAAGGCATTTTCTGTTTTTCTGAGTAGGACTTGATGGATCTACTACCCTGCTTTTGGAGGAAACAGCATGACCAACCTGCCAACATATTATTTACCTTCATAAACAAACAATGACATGAATAGCATGAACAGTGAATTTGGATTTGATGACTACTAGAAAATAATTGGACAACAGAATAAGAATGCAAAGAAATTGGGAATGGCAGGAACAGTTTCCTTTTCCCTTGACCCACTTCATCTTTGACCAACAGGATTTGAAAAGCTATATGGAAGAACAACAAAACTATCCATTACTTCTTCCTGATAAACACAACTGCTATCCAATAAAGACAGACAATTTTAACACAGGAAATCTCAGTCTCTTTTTACAGATTTTATCCCTTGATATTAGAATGCCTGATGAAAGCAGGTATCTATCTGCTAAGGCAAAAGTGAATTCCAAAATCATTGATAAACTGAGGAAAACGATGTCAGGTTTCCTTTTATAAAATAAAACATACTGAAATTATGAACAAAGTGTATTTAGACCATATCAAGTTTGGACTCCCAGCAAATCACTGATAACAGACATGAGGCTGTATTTTTATTTAGGATGAAAGCATTTAACACTTTTTAAGGCAGAAGGTGTATGCACTTTCTGAGCACATGAGCAGGGATTTATAATATTACACTCATTTATGCTCAAAGATGAACATCCAGATTCAGCCATTGTGGTGCAGCCTTCTAGAAAATCTCAAACAATACATGTGTCAAAACTGCAACTCCCTTTGATTTTCAAGGGGAACAATAAGGAAATTACTTTTTATAGATCTTATGAGCAACTTTTTTTTCACACTTCAATTGGTAAAAATTTGGAAACAGCTAAAATCATCTCAGTGTTCTGTGCTAACAGGAAAATTTTGCTTAATAAGTATCTTTAGACTTGAATCTTATCAGCCATTTCCTTTTCATTTAAATGATACCCATAACAATACAGACTGGAAAAGGTAAATAAAATTTGCCTAGAACACTTCACCAGTAGTTTAAACATTTTTCTAGGTGCCAACAAAAGAATAGCTAATCATCATACTAACCAAACCAGAAGTGTGCATCCACCCACAAACTTTTAAAAGACAATATGTTAATCTGAAAAGATAATGAAAATGATGGAAGAAAATACAAACTGTTAAAGCACCAAACATTTCAAGAACAGGCATTTCTGGATACCTGACTGGTTTTTGGAAAAGTCTGGACATTGCTCACCAGGCCCTTCTCACCACTGTTTATCTCTCCCCTTCTCTCTCTGCAAAGACTAACTTCACTGGAAAAAACAAAGAAGTGATTATTAAAATCAGCATTTAAACCTTCAGTTCTGTAGCTATGAACATAAAACATAAGAAGTAGTACAAAAGAAAAAGGTAACTTTCAGTTTTCAGCAGCTCGATAGTTCCACTTATTTTTAAAGACAGAATTTTAAAATGAAGGAAAAAAAAAATCTGTATTTTTTCATTCAAGTGGTCAACATTATCACAAAAAAAAGAAAACAGCCACCAGAAGAAAACTGAAATAAAAAATAGTAAGACTTTGTTGCTAAGAATGTGTAGAGGACTTCTCTAAGTCTCCTACTTACTTACTTTGCACAATAGTGTACATAAAGAATTCACTGCAGATGCAATACCCTGCTGAAGTGTAATTATGTTCTCCTGAATATTTCTCCCAGACCATTCAGGAACAGCTAATAGTTCAAAAAATCAGAGGAGTGATGGAGAGGCAGTGGTAATATATTACCCATCTGACTGACAAAGACTCATCTTTACAGAACCATTAACTACTGTAAAGATTATAAAATATGAAAGAAGATACTCATGACCAATTCTTGACCATTCACCATTTTTATTTATTTACAAATTCACATACTTTGTGAGACTAGAATTAAAACAGACATCTGAATAAGCATGAATTTTTTATATCACTGTATTTCATAAATAGGTAGAATATATGCATTAGTTGCAAATACATTAGCATATATACTCATATAAATTGTCATTGACTTAATAAATGTGTAGACAACTAATAAACAAACATACTTTCAAATCATGTGTATAGCAATATGATTACAAAATACACATTCATGAAAGAGAAAATCAATCTTTGGAGAGAAAATAACTTTATATAAATAATTAGTATTCTGACAGACTACTGTACTGGGTTTCAGTGGCCAGGTTTTGGTAGTAGGAGGGCCTACAGGAGTGGCTTCTGTGAGAAGCTGCCAGAAGCTTCTTCCATGTCCAGCAGAGCCAATCCCTGGCAGCTACAAGATGCACCCACCATTGACCAAGGCTGGACCAGTCAGAGTTGACAGTAACACAGTAACAGATCTAAGAAGGAAAAAAAGTGATTGCACAGATGTACTTGTGGCCACAGAAGAGCAGAGAGAGAACATGTGGCAGGGACAACCCTGCAGACACCAAGGTCAGTGCAGAAGGAGGGACAGGAGGTGCTCCAGCAGGTGCTGGAGCTCAGATTCCCCTGCAGCCCGTGG
>NC_031799.1:31952219-31986347 GCF_001522545.3 Parus major | reverse complement strand
ATTCCCTGTCTCCATGCACTGCTGGGGGGAAGGAGGTAGAGCTGGGAAAATAGGGAGGGATGAGAGGAAGGCGTTTTTAATATTAAATTTTACTTCTCAATTGATTTTTTAGGAATAAATTCAATTAATTTCCTGAAGCTGAGTCTGTTTTGCCCATGACAGTGCTTGGTGAGTGATCTCTCTCTGTCCTTATCTCAATCCATGAACCATTCATTATATTTCCTCTCCTGTCCAACTGTGGAGGGAAGTGATAGAGAGGCTTTGGTACATGCCTGGCATTCAGCCAGGCTCAACCCACTAAAACTACATTTACAGATATAAAATCCTATACCTTCCCTTTTTTTGCTGTAAGCATAGTTCCTCGATTGTGAACTTACTCACAGATTAGTGTATTTTCATCTGATAAAACTCTTCTTCAAGATTCAGCCTATAAAAAAGGAAATAAAAACATTAGTACAATCACATAGATGCCACTAAAATAATTTTAAAAATTAAACCAAACCCATACCAATGTATTGCTGGAATAAAGTTGTCAACACCCAGGAATTAGTTCTAATTTGACAACACTTAGCATTACTTCAGACATAAGGAGGCCTTTGTACAACAGCTTTTTTAAATGTGTAAATCATCTGAATTCCCAAAATTCAGACACAATGCTGATTGTAACATACACTAAGAAGTTTCAGCCCATCTCTTTTAGGTAAGTAAATGTTTGAGATTAAAAGACCAGTAAGAGGTAGAATCCTTTTAAGAGGCAGGTAAATACTCTGTCTCAGGGGAAACTGCCAGCCAAACTTGTGAAGATACATCTTATGATCCAACAACTATTCAAGAAACTTATTAACAGAACCATTCCTCCCATTTCCCAGCCCTGATGGACTACTACATTACTACCATAGTTTAGTCTGTAATATAAACCATCTAAGGTCTGCACAAATTGAATTACTCTTTTTCCAATTTAATAAAACTACATGCAAATAAAGTTGCCAGGATACCAATACTAAAGCTTCAAAGTCAAATTGGGAAATGCTAGAAAGACATTAACTTAAATTGTTATTAAATTGTTTATTTATATTTGTTTTCTGACACATTCTCAATCTATATAGCTGTACACTATTTCAACAATAAAACCCTGACCTGTTTTGGCCAAAGATCATACAGAACACAGAACAAAGTAATAGGCAGCTTTTGTTTAAAATATAAATTCATTTCATGCACAAATACATATTATTCTAGCTGTGTTGTGAAACTTTGACTGCTAATGCTCTCACTTATTTCAGTTGTACCCTGAACAGCAGCACCTGTTTCACAGGAAATTTTAGTGGAAATTAAAGTGCTTTACCGTAATTTGCCCTCTGAAATAGGGCTCAAAAAAATCTGGCCAAAATATTTGCTAACTTAAGGAAAAGACTTACAAAAAAATAAGTCTTCTGGTATGCACAGTATGTTAAAGCACATTGTAAGTCAAATGCGCCTCTGACTCAGCTGTAAAGCATGAATTACAGAGAAAATTATAAATGGAAAGTTAAAGTAACTTACTTTGCATGACACATAAGAAATCCAGCTAATTTTGGGATCTCTCATCTGCCTTCACAGGTTGATTTTTTTTAACTGTTCTTTCATTCTCCAAAACTCAGTCATTATCAGTTTCTATTACACAGACTGCAGTGGCTTTTGTCTCCACATTGTCTTAACTCTTCACAACATGTTCGTTTTTTGCACTGAATGGCAAAATATTTCCTTGAAAGTACATTGTTTATGCAATTAAAGGCTGAAATCAATAAGACATGCTTCCTGCTTGAACCTCTATCTTCTGAACAAGTTACTTTTCAGCTTTAAAAACATTATCTGAATAAATATGTTTATGAACATACGTACTGCCTCTGTAGACACTAATTGACAAGCATGCAATAGTGATTGTACAAGATTTTTAAGTGTAAACTTCTGCAGGTATTTTTTTTCCTTTCAGCTGATGGAAGATGTGCAGAAGTAAACTAATTATATTAAATAAATTAAGTGGAAATTTATAGTCAGAATAACTGATGTGGCTCCGAATAAATTAATTTATCTGTGAGATAATCTCCAACCGAAGTTAGGATAGATCTATATCTGGAAAAATTTTAGTCAAGTCCAAACCAAAAATTACAATGCACAATGCAAGATTCAACCCATCCAAGTCAATGACTGGTTTCTGTGAATGCTAGAAATGCTTAAATGGGTTAGCCCAGTGCCAAGTCCAACCATCAGTAGTACTATGTCTCCAACAGAGACAAAAGCAAATGCTGCTCAAGAAAGAGTGGAAGCCGAACAGTTTCTGCAGTGTGAGTCAAATTTTTCACCCTGGAAGTAACACACAGGCACTACTGTTTATTTCTTCTACTTTAACTGGTTCCCAGTTGCTAAAAGGACCTTTCCACTAATCCCACTGAAAAAAAAAATTAAAAAAAAAAAAAAATTCTTTATTACCTTTCATGTGAAGGCTTGTTAAAGGCAACTGAAAAAATACCGATCGGGTTACTATTACCACACAGCTACTGTCACCTTTCTACAATTCCAGCAGGTTAATGAAGTAGGATTTACAGGAGTCACATTAATGCTTCCCCAACAAAACTGCTGATTTGTGCTTAGTAATATTTCTCTCTACAGTTTTTCTTGATTGTTTGGTTGTTCTTTGAAGTGTTTTTTCACTTTCCCCCTTTCACCGTCTTTTTCCTAATGACTGACTGCCATCTTCAAAGTATGGAAGCAGTCAGGCTCACTGGTCTGCAGCTCCCTCTGGAGCCTATTCTGTAGATGGGAGTTATAGTGGCAACCTGCCAGTCCATTGGCACATTGGCTGTTAAAAGTAGGGTTAGAGTAATTTCATACTTCAGTTTCCTCACATCTCTGCGTGTCAAGAATATTAACTTTAATATATTTACAAGTAACTACTCTACTTGACCTCATAATTGCTGTACAGATACTTCAAATAGGTCTTACGCCTTTGATCTATCCGCTGCAAAACTTACACAAGTTGTTGGCATCTTCTAATCATCATTAGCATGGAAACATACAATCACAGCAAGCTGGGGTTGAAAGACATCTTGACAATCACCTAATACCATAAACTGACCAAGGAAAAAGACTGTTACACTTTAATCATTAAGCAAACCTATGAATTTCCTTATTGTCTTCTTTTTCACTCTATTTAAGTAAAACTTTACTACAATAGCTTAAGCACCTTTGAAAACCACTCTTCAGAAGCCTTTTTAAGGTTCTCAACTTCCCACCTGCATTTGTCCTTTCTCTATCTATTGGTCCTACCTGTCTCTCAGCAATGCAAGCTTAATTTTCAAATGCTGACCTTTTCCGTATAAGGGGCATAACAGATTCTGCAGTCTCTAGAGAGCTTCTTAAGACTCTTTGGGGGCAGGAGATGGTTTGCAACTATTTTATTTTAATTTTTTTTAAACTGTAGCAGATATTTCAGATGGGTTTCAGCTACACTATATTTCTTAACAGTCTCCAACCAATGTTTCTGTACTGCTTGCTCCAGTCTTCAAGGGATGATGATTTTTTTGACTAGTTGCTTCATTTTTATGTTTCCTTTCTGGAAAGGGACTATCCCTAGGCCAATTGATTTGGTCCAATCTTTTCTGACATTATTTAAATTAAAACAAATAAACAAACAATACATAAACCAAATACAGGCCTTCCTTCTTTCCCTGGAAAAGTCACAGAGCAAATCATCCTGGAAATAATGTCCACTCACCTAATAGACAAAGTGATTGAAAACAACTAGCACACATTTACCATGGAAAAATCTTGCTTTACCAACCTTATTGGAACTGTTAGAGATGACTGACTGTAAGAAAAATGGGAGAGCAGGCAAGAGTGTATAGCTTGAATTTGGCAAGGTGTTTGAGACAGTGTCTCATCTTAATGCCAAAGATTTGAGATCTGAATTGAAAATTAGATAAGTTGTCTGTAAAACTGGCTGAAATATTAGGTTGAAGGGGTGATGGTATGTCATATGGAGTACAACTGGCAGCTAGCAATTCTAAGTGTCGCTCAGGGATCCATTATAGAGCCAGTACTGTTTACTGTCTTTATTAACAACCTCAAAGATGTGTTAGGTGCCTCACATCAAGTCCACAAAAGATATAACACTGAGGGAAGCAACCGAGGGCTAAGTAGAGGACTGGACCACTTCTAATTGAGACTTCATAGGAAGAAAAAAACTGGCTGGTGGGAACTTCATGAAGTTCACTTTAGGCAAAGTCCTGTTACAAAACCTGTTTGAAAGAGGACATGCTAAAAGACCAATTGGCTCAAGAGCAGCTTTGCAGAAAAAAAAATTATGTCCTTTGAACCAATATAATGAACATTAGAAGTGACATGCCTTTGTGATGAAGGCTAACATGCTACCTGCATAGGCAGCAGTCAGTCAATTTACAGAATTGATTCTACTCAGTACTTCTGAGATGGCACGTGTGGCTGTGCCTTGTTTCAGGCTCATCCAAGAAAGACACTTACCTAAATAGATCAAGTGTAGCAAAGGGGCATCAGAATGGCCAGAGGTTATGCATATGTTTTATGATGACAGGATGGAAGAAGACCAATTCCCACTTCCTTCTATCCTTTAAAGGATTGCAGGACCATTCTTGGTGCAAGAGGCTATTATCACATCAGTTAGAAAGCAGGTCTCATATTTCACTCATGGTCTCATTTAAGACACTCAATTCTTTCTGGTGATTTCTTCTTCCTCTAGAGTAGTACTCTTTGTGGCTGACCAAATAAAATGTCTTATATGTAGAAAATCATACATATCACACTACACCAAACTGAATAAGCTGCATGCCACTGGGGGAACTGCTACCCGCATCCTGAGTTTAATTTTCTTGATCTTGGGAAGGTAAAACAGATATAGCCTCCCTTTTTGAACCAGTTACTGTCATCCTATCCTATCCTCTCTGTGGAGGCTATGGAGCCTGTCAGGCAGATACCAAAAGAGTTACCTGGAAATCAGCACCTCAGACTCCTGGGTTACCTCGCCACTTGGTGAGCTGAAGGACTCAGAAGGCTTCTCCCCCCCAAAGTTTCTTGTTTGTTATGTAAATCATCCAAGTTATGTCACCCTCTAGCTCCTTCCCCAGTTCCAGAATGTTCTCAGTTCTCAGTTGCCCATTGACTTCCCATTCCCACTTCTCCACTCCACAACACTGTCTCTCCACCCTCACATCCCTGTTGGCTGTTGCTGATTTCCCCACCCTGGTACCACCCCCTAAGCCCTTACGCACACATTGGCTCTCCATCTCACGCTCCACCCTCTTGTACACCATATTTAAACCAGTTCCTCCCATTATCCAGGGTCTTCATCCCTGGACCATCGCACAATAAAACACAGAGACCCTTCCAGCTCTTTCCCTGATGGCCTGTTATTCCTATCTGGAATGCCTGTGTGTGCCCACCTGCTGTCTGCATGTTTGCCTGAATCCTTAGAAGTCGGAGAAGGCTTTGGGGCAGTGATGGCTCTGGCTTTACATTCTACAATTACTGTAACTACAAGCTTGATTTTAAAAAAAGAAAAAATAAAAAGTGTACTTTAAACTTTTTATACCGGACATCAAATACTTTTTTCTCATAAAAAATCCAGTAGTCACTAAATGAAGTGAAAGAAATTGTAAGTTTATATTACAGATTAGGTTCAGTACATTTCCTACTTCCAATTCTAATACTAAGTGGCACAAGCATTTGAGCACAACTTTCTTTCCCAGAAGAGAAATTCAGCAAGGAGTGTTTCAAGGAGCTGCAGGAGAAGCATAAACCTACAAAAATCTGCAGTCAACTGTCTGCCTTGGCAAGCAGTAACATCAAACATGGAGGATGCTTTCAGTCCACCCTTTCACAAGTCTCTTAATGACAGTGTATCAGCTGACAAGCAAAATGCATTTTAGTTCTATTTTTCACGAAGAAGTTAAAAATTCTCTTCTTTAGTTCTTCATCTTTCTGCTTGAGCAAAGAAATACATACAGTGTATGAAATTTATAAATCAGCATTTTTTGAGGAAAACAAATTTTCTGACCTTTTAAAATTGAAATTTTAAAATTCTATGGCTAGTATTAGTGTTATTTTTGTCAGCATCTGAAAAACACAATCTCAAAATTATGTCTACTAAACAGTATTAAAACTCCTCAAACTCTTAAACATTTTACAAGAAATGAGGAGGAGCTAGAAACTGAAGTTCATTTAAAGATCAAACCACCATACAAAAAGAAGAATATAGTACTTGTAGGTACTCAAGTATTGCAAAGAAAACCATACACAACACCGCAAAATCAGACAAGTTCTAATCTGAAATACATACAGCAATTTAGAACTCAAAACTAAGTCCATGGTTATCACAGCAGACAAACAAAAAACTTTTCTATTGAAAGAAGTTTGTTCTGTAGACCCAGAGAGTATAAACTTTTGAACTATAATTAAAGAATGAATGATTGGAATTGATTTGGATTGGATTTGAATACAATGCAGGTCAAAAAAAAGGACAAAGCAACCTAAGAGTGAGTATTAACTGGTCACATCCAGCTCATAAATCCATATTTTCACACTTTGTCTCATGACAAAGTTAAAGACTACTACAGCATTTTATTGTCTTTGTCACATTTCTGTGTTGTGTACTCATTCCATTAATTAACTCAGCTTTTAGAAACAGAAGTATATTTTAAAAAATAACGGTATATATTTTAAAATATAGAGAGGTACCAGATACAAACTTTACACAAATGTTTACCAAATACTGTGAACTATTTTGAAAACTTACACAAACATTTTATTGATATAGGGAGTAGGTGAAATCTTGCAGAGTGTTGAAAAGCCAGAATTCTGTAAAAAAGCTCTTATCCATTAATAAATTGATGGAAAAAATAGAAATAAAACCTAACTAAATTTGAATGGGTTTTAAAAGTAATACCAAAACTGTTCAGAATTGTCTCTGTAAATTTACACAGGCAACAGATACATAAAAAACATCAGGCAAAGGAGATTCATTACAAAGAATACATATCAGCAATTCAAAAGAAAAGAAGCAACCAATGAGTTAAACATCTATAAAGTTTCTTTAAGTCTAAACTCAAATCTGCAGGGTTAATGCTAACACAGACATTTCTAAAAACTTCCAAGGTTGAAATTACAATTATCACTTGGCCTGTATCTAGGTGCACTTTTTTCATAGGTTTATTTTGATCACTATGGGTTGGTTTTTTAAAAGAAGATATAAAACATTTTCAAATCATGTCGAACAACTCTTTTCTGATTGCACTGTGGGAGTCTTTACAGTCCTGATTAGTTTATATTTAAGGTTTAGGGAGTCTTAAAGAAGACTGTGTAACTGGAAAATATATCCTGAAAATTTGCAGTAACAATGTACCAAATTTCCCAATAATGAAGGTTATGTAATTATGAGTGACATACATGACTACTATTTCTGATTTTAGGACTACACTAATCTTATATCTGTCTATAAGATGAATTGAAAATGGTCTTTGAAATAACTATTCAGATCCCACACAGACTTTTCAGCTTTTAAAAAGACAGGGAAAAAAAAAAAACAAAAAAGAAAATACTAGTTTTGAAATGTAGTTGAAAGAGTAATAAAAACTAGCAGACTGAAAAAAGTCCAGAATTTATGACTTCTTCTAGAAAAAATGTCTTGCTCTTATTTATACTCACATGTTGTATTTTCTAGCAGTGTTGCCAAGTTTAAATGATAGCCCATTAGATGGAGGAAAAGTGACTTAAAGCCATACAAAACCTAGAAACCAGTGTACTGATTTTCAGCTTTATGCACACCTGAAACTGCTTAATGGCCTTGAGTCTCCTGCAAAAAAGAGGTTATGCTGCTTGTAAGTATATTGGGTAGATTTTAGTGTATTTCTTCAGTAAGTCTTTGTCAACAGTAAGCATTTTCTCATCTGCTTCCTAAACAAGCTGACCTTCTGACAATGTAATCTACTCCAAAGTATTTTTGAAGATTGCTTTGTTGACAAGAAAGAGTGCAGCAGCAATCCTAGATACTCTAGACTATGTTGTCAGAGACTAATTTCCAGCTCCAAAGAAGAGACACCGAGTCCTTGATTTGAGAGGAATAAGCATCTTAAATTAGCAGGAATCTACTGGCATTTCCTAGAACACTATCAGGATCTTCTAATACGGCAGGTCAGAATTCTAATCATGTGTTTTTACATCCTGAGAACAACCTCAAAGTCCTTTGTTTACTACAATTAACTTCATGAAAAGTCATTCTTCTTATTTGTAGCACATATAGAAAATGCACCATCAAGAGCAGGAAGGTGTGCAGCATCCTGTTTTATGTACAAATGCTTCATTTCTATCCTCCAGCTTTGATTGCCACAGTGTCATTTGCCAGTATTAAAACAAGGATATTCAGAAATCAAGAGAGATCAAATCTATGGTAATAGATTTGTGTAATAATTTGTATTATATACAAATATACATTTATATTTATACATACATATTATATATGTATTATACATATATATATATTATATATATACAGGCAATAGTTTATGGTGGTATTGCATGTATTTTTCAAGGTACTGATATTGACCCACAATTACAGAATCTGCTGTTTTTCAGTATGATACAATATTCTGGGCTCTATTTTTCACAATATAATACTTTTGATTACTCCTCCTTTTTTTAGGTTTTTTTTTTTTTTTTAATACTCACCCATTTGGAATATAGGAAGAACTAGCATATTAAAAACTATGCTATAGAATCATTATGCTAAAAGAAATACTTCCAATTTATTTTAGATTTTAGCTAGGCATCAGCAAGAAATTCTTTGTAACAGTTGCTTACTTATCAAGTTATTAGAATAGAAGAAATGCTCCCACCATCTGCATATAAGCAAGGTTTCTGCAAAACAGACCCTCTTGCTAGAACAAAATATCCTAGTACTCATCATTTTTAATTGTCAGCAGTTCTAAAGATACCATCAGGAGCTCTCACACAGCTCCAAATCTAAGGTACATGTACACATGTGCACTTGGGTCTCAATGCATTAAAGAAAAGGTAATTTAGAAAGACAGCCTGAACTATAGCATAAACTTTCTCTCTGCACTTATGAGTTTAAAGGGCTCCTTCCCTCCAGAGTTGCTGACCCTGGGTTAACCCATTGCCAGAAGACTCTAGTTAGTCCTCTAGCAAACAACTGCCTCCTGAGTAATACACATCCCAAAAGTCAGCCATTGCTCATCAGCAGCTTTCAGCATTCACAGGTAAGACAAGCAGGAGACTTCTACACTCCCCTGCATACAGATAAAAGGAATTAAGAGAGCAGGCTCATGGCAGTCTAAAATAAACATCCAAACAAACAATAAGACATTTTTCCCATTTGTCCCAGGGAATCTTATCTGGAAAATAAAACCATGCAGAGAATCTAATTTCTAATAGAGCTGAATACATAAAATGGAATAACCCACTGAGGAAACCAACTCCTTCCCAAGGATTACATGTTGTAAAGACTGCAGCAGGATGACTCTTTGGAGAAATAAGCACAACCAACCACAATCTCCTAATGCATATTGTTGCTGGTATGGACAGATATCAGGGGGCTAGTCCAGGAGCTGCAGCAGTCAGGGAAGCCTTCCTCTGAGTCCATGAGGTTAACTATTGCCTTTTCAAATGTTTTCCTTCAGAGTCATGGAAGACTGCTAAAGACTGGAAAGCCAAATTAATTAAAAAATCAGACAGAAAAAGAGTGCTGACCAAGCTTTGCATGCTCTTTATCACAGCCCTTTAAAAAGGGACAGCAGCATTGCTTATTACAGTAACCAAAAAAGTAAGTTCTAAAGACATTGGGTCAACAGTGTCAAAGAATTTTTTTTCTTATCCAGAGCTTAAGTTAAACAGCCTAATAATCCTTGCAAGGAAAATGGGACAGCAGATCTGTTTTCTTCTCCTCAGAAAAGAAAGATGCTTGAGAAGAAAGGCAGCACATCAACAGAGGAACATCTAGGTAAGCAAAGCTGAATCGCACTTTCTGTTCTTTAGTCTCATAATTTTTAGAAGGGTAAAAATTCTGCTCTATAAAACTATAACATGCACATTACACATACTTCTGTAAAAAGTCCATACAGAAAATATAGGAAGAGGCTGTCAAAAATGGTCTCGTATGTCATAATACAAGTATTCATTTTGACTTTCTACTACTCCAAAATTACTTAAAGTCAGGAAAACCAAGCCAGGTAGAAACTTTATCCGACTTCTACAGGTGAAATACTACTCTGAAGGAAATTGGTCACTTTTGTTCCTACAGCATTATGATTCAAGTACATTTGCCTGCAGTAAGGGCAAAATATGCTCTTTTCATGTGTCTGTATATTTATGTGTCAACTGACAGCCTTGGAAACTGAGAGCGAATCTGGGAATAGGTGTTTTATACAGACTGTGAGAAAGCAAAAAGCATTACATGTGTCTGAGGATAACACTGCCAAGGTAACAGTAAAGCAAAACGTACATTAGCATTACTCCCATTCTGTTATCATTCACAGTATCCAGAAGGATTTACTGGAATTCCTTTACAGGAAAAATATTGTAAACTTACAGTTTACACTAAGAAATGTATAGTCTTAATTAACCAAGGAAATGAAGTATTTGGCTATATAGAGTCTTTAAGCTATCTATCTTACTTGTGTATCCACTTCCCAGAAATATGTCTTTATCATTCCTGTTTCCCAATTCAGTCACTTGTAGGATGGATGAAAATTGAAGGAAGAGATATCTTTTGTTGCTAAGTAAAGTCTCCCTGATTTACAACACACATTCAGGAGCAAAGAAAGGATAAAAGCAACTCCCCCCTTCAACAGTCCAATGTCTGTTCACATAACAAAATTGTGAATAGTGTCATAGTTGTCAAGAGTGCCTTTTGAGATATATTTCAAGTTAATAGTCAGTCCAAAGTCAATGAAATAGACTAGATAGTGACTAGATAGTTTCCACACATGCAGCATAAGCTTTAGTTTGCAAAAGGATGGTAGAATCAGATGCCTAACATTTTATCTACCATTTAGCAATCTTTAATTTGTCTTGCTGCAGCACAAAAATCCAGCTTATTTATCAAGAAGTGCTTATCAAAAATACAAATGTTACATTGTGTGAATTACGTTTATTATTCTAATTTGCAAGTTTCCATTCCTTTAAAATAAGACCATCAGAACAGCCTCAATAACCAGTGTTTGTACCTGTACTAAGTTCAAAACAGATTCAACCTCAAGGGCCAAGACCGGAGTAACAGTGCCATCAATATAATTCAGAGGAGATCACAGTACGAGGGCATATCACCCATCATACGAATATCAAAAGAATTTTGTTGTTGAATCAGTCCTTCTAACCTTTATAAACCTCAGATGACAATATACCAAAGTATCTGGCCTACAGCCTGCTGTTAGTACGGAGCTGGTTTCCAATAATGCAAAGTAAGGATAAAAATTAATTTCTTAATTTATTTCTTCCACTGATGAATTTGAGTTTTAGGAAAATTTTGACAATTCTATGTTTATATTCAAGTGATTGTGTTTGAAAAAAGCAAATACAACAATTATTCTTAGAAAATGCATTCTGAATTCCTTAGAAATTAGAAAAAGATCCAAAAGCATTAAGATAGGTTAAAGTTTTCCATGTATATCCATATTCTGCCTCATACAACAAAAGACAGCTGAGTAGTTTATCACAAATATCATGCTGGGTCACAATAAAGTTCCACTAAGCACCAGCATTTGACTTTCTAGAATTACAAAACAGCATGCTTTAAGAAAGGCTTCCAGAGATAAAGCAAGAATACAGAAACAACATTTAATAACTTTCATTGTAAAATATTTGCACTCCCTGAAATAAATGTTTCTACATATTTTCAAAGTTCAGTTGTTGAAGTTCCATATGGTATTACCAAAGCTGAGACACATGGAATCATGAAAATTTATTATTTCCCTTCCAAAATCAGTACTATGTAAAGGCATTTGCGACCTTTACCAGAAATACCAGAACTTTCACAGAAGGCACTGTAGAGAAACTTACTTTCATTACTCACTCCTTATTTTCTTAAAATAGCAGTCTGACATGTTAGCAGCAATCAGTGTGCTTTGGTGTTAGAGACTGTACGTTCATGGGCTTCTTCTGTGAACATTCAGTACAGTTTAATATGACACACTACTTCTTTATTTTTATATGTGCATACATATCTGTAGACTAAGAAACCAGAAATTTCCATCTAAATGCTCAAGATCTTTTGTCTAGGCCAGACGGAGGGATAAGAAAAAAGACAGTCCTTTTGCAGGTGGTATGCTTACCACCAGTACAACAATTCATTTCTAAACCAAATAATCTACAGAAATCACTGTGATCCAACAGTGAGGCAAGCATTAGCTCTGTGCAAGCAATACAAAGGAAAGCTGACCTTAACTTTCTTCACCATCTCTCTGCTATTTTTTCTCCTTGACAATGCCCAATTTTTATCACTAATGCAACTTTAATTCTGTGTTTACCTGCTTCTGTATTATTAAAAATAATACTTAGCAGCATGACTCATGTTTTCAATATGACACAATTCTGTCATATATGAGAAGGTACTGAAGTACAAGACAAGACAAGTCTGATTAAATATGAAAGAATAAAGGAAAAACACAAACACATTTGATATTAAAAAAACCCACTAAATCCTCAAATTTGTCTGTCAGCTAGGATGCAGTAAATTACAAGATATGGTGGACACAGGTAAGAAATGTCCTAGAGACAATCTGAACAATTAAAAAGCATAGATCTCATCATCCTTGATAGAACCTTCCCACTGGAAAACAGTTAGTTGACATAGTGTTTGGTGAAAATGTAACTGAAAGCTTGCTAGAAAAGAAAAACCCAACTAATTCTCCTCATTAAAAGGGCTATTTTGTTCATATGTAAAAGCCCCTACCTGAGTTCATGTGGCATTTGCAGTTCTGACTTTGGTCCTATGAAAACATCTTTTGGAAACTATACTCTGCATTACACCAAACACTGCTGGTTTCTTACTTTTTAATTTATTTGCAGTGCAGTCCTTCCCAGTCTCACACTTGAGCCTTTCATTTTCACTGCCATATTCAGCACAGTCAGTAAGCATGCACTTTGTCAAAACCCTCAGAAGTTACAAGACCATCTGTAAAATTTAGGCTGGAATTGTTTCCAGTAGAATGAAAGGTGGTATTTCAGATTTTTATCTATCCTAACTTAAACAAACACATACACACCATCATTTTAACTATATATGCCTTTGAAGTACAGAATTACTAACTGCAGAAAAAAGTAAACAACAGCCCTGACCTATTGGATTTGAGTTATTATTAGCAGGATGTCTGCTATGTCCCAGCACTCCCAAGACTGAGAACCAGAAAGATTACTTTACAGAGAAAACATGAAAGTC
The DNA here is from genome assembly GCF_001522545.3 of Parus major. NCBI lineage: Eukaryota > Metazoa > Chordata > Aves > Passeriformes > Paridae > Parus > Parus major. The sequence continues at coordinate 31,972,891 of NC_031799.1, read as the reverse complement.
AGAAAGGCTGTGTGCTGTAGGTAACACTTTTTAACATTGATGTAGTGTGAATGCACTTTGTTACAAATTCATCTGCTACATGCTGTACCTATTGAGTAGAACAAAGAAAAAATTACTGGGATATTTGGTTGTTGCACAAAACAATGGAGGTCTAAAAATAAGTCTTTGATGACCAGGTCTCTCCTATTGCCTGAGACTGTCAAGATTATCAAAACTATTTTTCAGCAGGTTCTGTAGCTAAAGAAGGCGGGAGAAAACACACACTCAAGAAGGGAAGGAACTAATAAAGCCTCTGTTTGTGTTTCTTACTGCTAGCATTCCAGCACACTTAATTTAGCTTTTCTCCATCATACCCATTCTGACAGTGAGAAACGGCAAGAGGCATCACATGGTGTTGCTGGTACCAAGATAGGAACCTGTTAACTACTTTGTCACATACCACTACACCAGGTACACAACAGTAGCTTTCACTCCACAGGAATAAGGAAAGCAGAAACCACGAGGTCTTGTTCACCTATAAATGGAAGGCTTATCAGAAAACTTTTATTAAATAGCTGCTACAGCAGAGGAAGGATATGACTGAGGCTGTAGTGATTCCATATGCTTTAAAGACACAGAGCACACTTCCTATAATGGACGACGTGCACAATTACAGAGCACTCACACAGACAACAAATTTCCAGCTAGCTGTAAATGTTGACTTACATCATCATGTCTAATGTTGAAGCATGTTCTTTGTCAAATAATTGAGTGTTGCTGGTATCTATTACAAGGTTGACTACAAATAATGCAGAATGAAAGATGTGAAATTGTCTAGATTCCACAATAGTTTATAGCCAGTCATCTATACATTTACAAAGTCTGTACATAAAGGCCAAAGGGACAGGGTATCCCTATGCTCCAGCTAACCAGCTTTTGATATGGAAATGCTGAAATAGTTTAAATTAGCCAGCTGGCAATCAGGTAGCAGAACAATTGGATGTGCAGTGAAGCAGTTCTTTGGAGTGGTACCTGTGAGTCCTTCGGTCCTTCAAGCTGTCCATGAGCCAGCAGTGTGTCCTGGTGGCACATTAGGAAGAGCATTGCCAGCAGGTTGAGGAAGGTGATCCTGCCGCTCTGCTCAGCCCTTGTGAGGTCACATCTGGACTTCTGTGTCCATTTCTGGGTTCCTCACTAGAAGGGAATTATGGAGCCCCTGGAACAGGTCCAGTGGAGGGTTAAAAACATGATTAATGTATGTGCATAATAAAGACATTTTACATCATTGCTCTATGCCTCAGAAAATGGAAGATAAAATCTTTCCTGTAGATTAAATACATAAGCAAGCAGTAACAAATAATCCTATGTTCCAAACTCACTCTTTGGTTTAGTCAGATAGAGAAATTATACATTTTAAAAGTTACAACTACTTAAACCAAAATAAAATCCCTACACAGACACTCTTCTTTAAGCAAAGGTGCACTGGTTTTGGTTTATGTATGTTCTATGTCAACTTATAGATAACAATTAGTAGGCTCTCTCAAATTAAGTTCATTCGCAAAACCTATGGGCTAACCTGATTTACTTACACTGCTTGTAACATTACTCATATAAGTAACTGGTCCAACTCCATAGATCATGTTCTTTATCCACAGAATTTAAAAACAAAAAATTTTTGTTTTTAACAAAAGAAGCTCTATTATTAAGAATTAATTTTCTTAAGAAAATGAGATGAAATCCTGAAATGGTGACTTCTTTCAATGACTTAAAGACTGTCATTATTAGAGAGATATAAACCCTGCAATTATGCATTCATTTCTTCCTTACTTCAACAGTAAGTGGCATTGCCTGTAAGAGCAAACAGCACCTAAATCCACACGAGGAGTTCACCTTAATGAACACAATGCTGCACTGGCTTCTTACTAAGTCCTTACTATGTGGACTTTCATGAACCCATTTTGTCTTACAAATGCTGTATTTCAAAGAGCTCAGCTGTTTGCTCGTACCATCTCACCACAGTCTAGTCAAGGTCAATGATCTGCAACGTACCAGACATAAGGCTGTTCCCATAAATGGGACTGCACAGGAACTCTAGAAAAGCAGTCCAACTGTACCAATCTTCCAGGTGTGAACAATATATATAAGCAATCTCTCTTGCATGGCTTTGTGTGAAAAAGAAGGCTTATGTAATTGCCTGTGGTGAATGTGTTCATTAGTGATGGAAGAGGAATTACATGTATGCAATTACATACATGGCAAGAATGTGTTCTTTCCTACATAAAAAATAAAAATAAAAACACACAAAATAATCAAAATAATTGCATGTGATAATTTGTTGTTGTAGCTTCAAAACATTAAAAAAAAAAAAAAGACGACGAAGTGACAAGAACAGGCACACAATTTTAACTGGCAGATATAAGAATACCCCATGTAACACAGCTACTGGCAACATTGCCTATAATACACCAAGGGAGATTGTGGTCAACACAACAACTTACATAGAACAAAACAATTTGCTGCTGTTGAAATTCTGTGATAGCAACCTTCATGATATTGACACAAAATGGGTTTACATTGTGATCCATTGGGAAAACACATTTTCTTTAATGCTGACAAAAACAAAGTCTGAATAAAACTTTATATGATGTCTTGATTCTTAAATTAAAACAGAAAATCATAGTTACTTACAGAAAGTGTTAAATCACAGCAAAGGGCTAATTATACCATACTAACTTCCTTTTGTCTAGTATAAAAGGACATTTTTTTACTTTGCCTGGCTGAGTGTAATAGCCTATGAATTATGAGATCAAAGCAGCAAACTGTATGTTTTCTAAAGTAAGAGTTTCCTTCACCAAGTTTTACACTTACTACAGCTGAAAGAGCTGTGTGAAGGGATCAGCACTAAACCCAAAGGACAGGCTGTGCACAGCAAGAAAGAGAGCAACTCCCTCGTGCTTTTTGCAGGTCACTACCAAGGACCATGTTAGCAGATCCACACCAGACCCTTAACAGGCAGTTCTGCTGCTACCAGTAATTAGCTTGGACAGCTCTGGCTCCAGGAGTAGCAGCAAGGCTACACCATAATGAGCTCAGCTGGGATTAGCAGGACAGGGCAGGGAACCAAGAGAGCTGAGGCATTCTGCATTGCGTATGTATCACAGAGATCAAACAAGGATGGCTGGCTAGGTTATCCCCTCACCACCTCATTCCAAAAATGAAGCACGGCAGTGTGTAAAATACAGGCTAATGAAGAGCGACACCTCCAACAGATGAGAGCCACATTAATTAACACAATCCCTAGATCATGGAATACAGTTTCTGTTAGTGCTAGCAAACTTGTAACTTGTCACTGATTTAAGGGGGAGAGAGAAGGAAAAAAAAAAAAAAAAAAAAAAAAGGAGCTGATGTTTTCCTTTTCTCCATTTGGTAGATGTTTTTATAATGGAATTTTGCAAGGAATTCCTCTTGTATGGCCTGTAAAGCACTTCAGAAAAAAAATGCAGTATGTTTCTTTACTTAAACACCATTTAAGAAACAAACTCACTTCTCAATCAATAGCTTTTTTTTCTCCCTTTTGAAAAAAGCCAGTTCATTCCATATCACATGAGGATCCTCTTGACAAAGCTGATAAGAACCTGTATTATGGTATCTGCTTTTACTATTTTAAAGCTTGTTTATGAGTTAAAAAAGCTTTTTTGTTTTCAAATATCTAAATGTTATAGGAGAACCAGAATAAAAGGACCCCTGCTTTCAGAAAATACACGTTTTCAAGTACAGCATGCAGTGAATCTGAATTTTTTATGAAGTATACATTCTGAGGCATGAAACCTTAACTGTGGTAATAAAGAGAAGTTCAATTACATAGTTTCAAACAGATATTGTGCTAGCACGACATCATGCCTCCCAGATGACATGTGGCAAAATAATGTCACCCACATTCTGACAATATTGCTTTAAATACTGGTATGTAAAGAAAGAAGAAGTTAAAATCATCACATAATCTCTTGAAAATAAAGGGAGAGTCATCAGGTCCTCTAATGCCCCAGCAAGCCAATCTGGAAGTTGTAGCTGATGCCCATTCCAAATCACACTGCTGTTATACAGTTTAATAAAGGAATTCGCTATCTATGGACAAGACGATGTATTAATAAAAAGCATATTGACTTTAGAAGTACAGAAAAATAAAAAAAAATATTTAACAGTTTTTCTGTGATTAAAATATTTTTAGGTATTTTAATAATGCCAAAGATAAAAGCTGTATTAAAAAATCCTTTATGAAATCAATTTAAAACTGCAATCTAAATTCCTACAGGGCATAGAAATAAACTCCTAGACAATGTGGTAACCTCCTAAGGCCTCCATCATCTTTGCAGTCACGTACATCAGTGCAAGTTGTATGTACACTGACAGGTGGATTAGGTCACATCAGCTGCCATCTCAATAACAGATATTAATCTATGAAGAATATGGGGAATGGGGTCCTCCATCACTTACAAAGGATCAGAAATGCCACATAAGCACCTGATACTGAGTTCTTAATGCACAATTTACATTACAGCAGCACTATCCAGCTTTTTCAGATACCAAAATAACAGTCTTATTGTTACAGACTGCTTTTGTGTCTTGTCTCCTTTGTTGAAGTGCATTAAAAATGAAAACCAAACCTCCTTTAGTGTGGCTTCATACAAATCTAATCTGATGACAAAAATTATTGAAACCTTGTTATTTTCAGCTCATCTTAAATAGAGATTAAAAAGTTGGATGACTAAGTGAAGACTGGCCAATCCCCACTTTTCCCAAATACATTCATTATAACACAGGCTTGTCTCATTTACTTTTAACAGAAACAGAATTCACCTTTGTCTCTCTTTCCCTTTTATTTTTCTTTTTTTTTTCAACTGTCAGAACCAGAACACCCAGTGCTTCACTGTATATCGAGTTTAAGATTTTAATGTCTTTATCTAGTTCAATTTTTTTTATCTTGTTAGCCTTGGCCTCTCAGTGGATATGAAAGCCTGTCTAGGTATAGACATAGAATTAAATAATACCGTTGAATTTAGTAACTATCATCCTTAAGTCACTTCTAGATTGCACTAAATTTTAAACAGTGAGCTAGAAGAAAAAAAACCCATATTTTTCTTAAAAAAGCCTTTTCATTATAATTTAACCAAATATATTTGCCATTATGCTTGGGCATTTCAAAAAATGCTCCTGTGCTACCACCAATGCCTGTAGCAAATTTGTACTTTACCATTGTTTTCATCCAGACTTTTTTCTTTCCTTTTTGAAAGACAAACTGCTCCTAAGTAAATGCTAGTATTTCAAAGCAATGCAAATCCACTAAGATAGGCCATAGCATTACTTATATATGAGGAACAGTTAATCATTCACAGTGGGATGCTTTATGTCACCCCAGACTCAGAACAGCTACCAGTTTTGCAGCATTTTCTGTGACTCTCTTTTTGTTCAGAGAGAGTTATAAAGTTAGTGTCAAGATCAGTCAGTATTGTTCTAACTGCAAAAACAATTATTTTTAGTAAAACACAAGCGTTTACTGAGCTGTTAGGTGAATGCTAAAGCCCTGCTATAGCCACACGGAAATTCCTTTCTTGAAACAGGTCCTGAAAAACAGCAGTGCTTGAAAACTGAACTAATAAGAAATGTTTTCATATCTCTAATTGCATCTGTTTACCAAAAATTCTGTCTGCTAAGGACTAAAAAAAAGAGAATTTTTGCATAAAATTTTCACTGTTCTGTATAGAGCCTAAGGGAGAATGATATACAGAATGTTCATTATGCAAATTTTATGTGGTAAAGTCTTTCCTCTTTCCATTAATAAAGATATATTACTGCATTTTTTGGGTAAAATTATCAGAAATAATTTAGTTTTAAATAATTTAACAGATGAAAACACCCTGCTTTCATGCACATATTATTTGATTTTTCCCCATATAAGGAAGAAGATTTTAGCTTCAGATAATACATGAATTACTAAATGTTAGAGAGGGTATTATTTCTATATTTTAATGAATAAAACTATTTTGAAAAACTGTTTGAAACAGAATGAGCAACTGTTGTGTTACAGAAAGTTAAAAACATGCAGTCAACAAAATAAAAGAGGAATTAGACAAACATTAGGAAGCAGTCCTAGCTGACCTTTGTCCAGTACTCAGACTCTCAATGGGAGCCTAAATAAAATAAGTCAAGGTGTCAGCTCAACATATTTCCTCTTGGTTTCAACTGTAATGTTTATCATACAGGGGTAAGTCATGTATTCTGCTTTAACAAAGGAAAGTCTTGATCACCACACAGTAGCTCCTTCCTTCAAATTACATTCTCTTTTGAATACCTATGTAATACTTCTATTAAGATTTCTTGTGTAAGGAAAATGTTTTTAATGAGCTATGTAACTTACCTGCTATCACCCTCTTCCCACTGCTTTAATTGCTCTTTTAGTGCTCTGTAGTTGGTCTGTAACATCTGCAGCCTCTCTTCGTGTTTTCCATAGGCTGCTCTTAGCTCATAAGATTCTTGAGACTGTATGAAACCAGAAAAACAAAATCAGGGTAGTACAAAATGTAAGGGACTGTTACACAGATCACAAGAAACAAAAGCTGTCTTTTACCAACTACTATGAGACTCAGAAATCTAAATAGAAAGATCAGGACTCACAGTCCTTGTGGTCAAAGTTTTCTTATTACTACTTTGGAAAATTCCGCTAATTTGGCAATTCACTTAAATATTATTTTTGTGCTGCTGAAAGTTTTAAAAATTTACTACCAAAATGTCAGCTTTTATCTGGTGAATGCATAGGCCTAATACATTTTAAAACACATAGACTGAAAAAGGATTGTTGGCCCTGTTTTTTCATTCAAACCACTTCTGTTCTTTTTTTTCCCAATGGAAAACTGATCTATGTATTTTCAAAGGAAATACTGACCACATGAAAAAAACTTACACTTAAATGGCTTCAGGATTTCCTCACATATTGTTTCTGTAAATACATATATATCTGCAACACCTAGATTTTGTTGTCTAGTAATGCAGCAAACAAGAAATAAAACCATTTTTTACAATGGCTTTTATATAATCAAAACCATACAAAAAATGTACAGAACACAAAGTAAAATATACCTTGATTTATATAACAGCATAACATCATGTGACCTTAAAAACAGAGTTTCCTAAAGGACAATACAGTGCTATGGAAAAAAAACCAAAAACCAAAAACCAAAACACAAAGAAGAAACATTTCACAGCATAAAGCAAGTCAGACTCTGGCACACACTAGTAAAGAATTCACCAGCAAAGAATTCATTATGCTGTAGCAAAATTTGCAATCAGAGCTTCATTTTCAGTTCAGTGGGAGCTCTGCTTGCAAAGCAACTACAAAACTAAATAAATCAAAGTACTTTATTTGCAAGTATTTAATGCTTATATGTAAGGAGGACTATTCAGCATAAATCAATGAATTAGACAGACCAATAGTCAGAGCTGCAAACAATAAAAATTGAATCCCACTATATAAACATGGCAAGTTCCAGAGTACTGCTAACTACAAAGTACCTATACTAAGCTTGGCTTACCAAGTGCAGCCCAGCTTTCATGATGCATGGAGTTGAAAGATGTCAGCTACAGTTTCAAATGGTACTATATACAAAATTCCAGAAATTTTCTGGAAGTGACTCAGGAAACAGAAAGATTTAGGAACAGAATCAAGTCCAAAGTGACCCTGCCATTAAATACCTTCCCAAAGTGGTGGTGGTAGGTTTTTTCTGAAACAACCTCTAAAACAAATACATTTATAAATTTTGTATTGTTTAGAAAGTACTTTTGACTCATTTTAAGTGACTCATGTAAATACCACAATGATATTAAAAACAACCACGTAAATAGCAATATAAATGTTAGGCTAAGAACACAGAGACCATTACCAAGCTTTTCAAGAGGAAATAGGAATAATAAGATAATAATTGTATGAATACAATTATACATATTGTGTTTTCAAGAGAAGTTCATGAAACAACTGTTCTGAGATTGTTTGATATTGCTAGCAAAAACTGGTCAAGTCTGGCAGGGTACTGGAAAATAATGTCTTCAATATAAATCCTCATAAGCTTATTAGTGTCAATGCCCTTTCAGAGATGCAACCAACTGTAGAATTTGGCCTTTCCTATTTATGAATCTACATTTTTCATTATTGCTTACCTGTTCTGTTATCCATTCTGTTACAGTTATTGCCTTCTCTTATCACTTGCTCTGCTCTTGCAGAAATAGAAATTAGACAATTAACTGCCCTAATCGCTCTCTCTATTGAATTAAGCACTTTAGAACTTAAAATATTCACTGAAATTTCCATAATCTGTTAAGATTCATCTCTGTCTGAATTAAGCTATATTTCATAACCAAACTGTCTTCTACAGTTTTGTATATATTTACACAGAAGGGACAGAACAACCATTGCTAACAGTGCTGGACCTCCAGATTATTCTCCAGCTGTCCAGTGTCACCCACAGTACTACTTCCCATGCAATAATGAAAAACAGTAACAAAAAGTTCAATCTTCAAGAGGAAAAACCCCACTGTCTATTAAAAAAAAAAAACCAAACTTTTTTTTCTTTTTTTCTTTTTTTTTTTTCCTTTTGGAAGGCCACTCAGACAGGATAAAAGATTATAACTACTCATTCAAATTTTTGTTGAAATTGACCTGCTGTTATAGCAAAAAGGAAATTTAAAAAATTACACTGATTCAATTATTTGACTATGCTTAGGCTTACAAGAACTGAAGCACCTAATAGTTTCAGAAATAGTTTTTTCCACTAACAGTTATGTGGATAAGCTGAAATATTCATTCAGTATTTGAACACTATACATGGAACAGGACTACAGATGAAATCATAGGTAAATATGAGTGTGATCTTGCTCACACAAACAAGTATTAAGGTGGCCCTAAAGACTGATAAGTTTTATTTACGTCCAAAAATTTTAGAACCTAAAAAGGATGAGAAAACTCAAAGGGAATAGCTCCTCTTGTGTTTTGAGACCTTTCCAGATAAAGCCAGGATTATCTCCTCTAGGCTCCACCAGGCATCACAGCTCTAGGAGCAATACAGGAGAACATGAAAGTATTCTCAGTTTGTATCAAATACTATTTCTCAAAAACCAAGCTCTTATCCACTTCTTAAAGACCAATAGTAAATTGAATTACTTATGCTTTCGACCAATCTAAGTAGCAGCTTAATAATTTTTTATAATAAAACCCAGAAAATACTCTTAATTATTTTGATGTTCTCTTCTGTAATCAAGGGTGCACTCATACTCTGTTACTTTTTAGTATGTCCAGAAACAAATCCAATCCTGTATAAAAACTCTGAATTTAAATGATCACCCCATTTATACTAGTAACAAAGAGCCAACTTTTCTTGTTCAGAAATTAGTCAGCTGAGAGAACAGGAAAAACCTGTCAAAGGGACATTGACCTTTTCTGCTCCTTTGCAATACTGACTGGGACATTCCTGTTCCTGAAAACTGCACAAATAGATCTGTTATTTTTATTTTTTTTTTCACTTGTTACCAATTTTTTGACTAATATATGAAGTCACCATTTCACATTCCAGATGTGCATCATCAGAGTGTGCATTGTCAGAGCAACCATTTTTCTCAGCAAGAAAATTTCAAGTAGTCATATAGACAACACTTTTTTTGAGGAAGCAATAATGCAAGGACCAGTTTTGAAAAATGTTGATCAATTCCATTTTTCCTAGTTACAAACAATGCCTGAGAGAAGGCTAGCATTAAGAAGTCACAGAATAGCAATAGAAATGTTCTGACATTAACTTTTTTACAGCTTAGTCCACTGCCATGCTGGCACTAGCCTCACTGAAATATGAATGTAGTGGCACAACATGTTTACTATGATGACCTGGACCTCTACAACTTCTTTTCAACTCATTAAAGCATTTTGCAAAAGAAGCCAAGTAGATTTTCAAGAGAAAATTCAGGAAGTTCATGTATTCACTTTTAAGGAGAGATTTAGCCTCATCATGGATTTCTGTGATAGAGATCCCACACCTGTAACATCATAAAGCTGCACAGATTTTTAAGTTATACTTAAAGATTAAATAGAAGATAAGTAAAGGCAGTATGGTGAATGGTACAAATTATTATATGAGGTTATTCAGAGAGAACTCTTTCTCTTCTGTATCTGCCTTCCTTCACTCCTCTTTCCAGAAGAAATGTGGAGCTCTCTTATCATTTAACCATACACACTGATGTATCTTGGTTGCCTCCAAGAGCAGAACAGCTGGAGCCTACAGTTCCAGAATAATCTGTAGCATCAGTATCAGGCAGGCCAAGAAAGAGTAATGAACAGGAAGCCTCCCAAAGGCCAGTTCTCAGGTTTAACTGGTGGGATGTGCCTTAGATTTTTCAACAGAGAGAAAGAAACAAAACAAAATTAATTTTCTGTCTCCCAGGAAAAATCTGGAAGACTGAATCTGAAGTCTAAGTAACTTCTCCTGTTCATGTACTCTACACGTGTTAAGACAGTGCATTAAACCCTCCCAAGCATACAGATGGATGAACTATGGCATTTGTGCTGAAATATACTTCCCACTTACAGTTTTTCTAAAATTCATTTATCACTATGGTTGGTAGAGCTTCCAGATTTTTTCACTTACCTAACTTTTATCACAGGATGTTCAATATAAACAGTTCTCCTTTAGGCTACACATACTTGAAAATATCTTCCAAATTCCATAACTGAACAAGAATAAGCAACAAAAAAAAAAGAAAAAAGAGGAGGAGAGGGAAGAAAAGGAGGAGAGGGAAGAAGAGGACAAATTTTAAGTTTTTAAGAAAATATGACTCAGGATTTGAGTTTCGCATTCAGAGGTGCCAATTTTAAACCAATAGTTTCTTCAAAACGTACTGTATTTCTGCAGCAAAATACCAAACCAACAAAAATATAGCTACAAAAATCTGTGAAACAGGGACAAAATGAGAAATTGTAAAACAAGCTCAATTAAGATTTTCTACAAAGGCTTGGAGTGAGGGAGATTGTTATTTTTTTTAATAGCATTTATTAGACCAGCAACTAACTGAGCCATAACTTACACAATTTCCAGGGGTCAATCTTTTTTCAAGTAATTGACCTCAGCATTTTAAAGTATGGCTTTATTGTACAGAAAAAAATGCTTTTTACTTTCAGTGCTTCTACTTTTTGATTTATTTCATATGAACACGTCAATTTCTCAGAATATATATTCTCAAACACAAACTTTGAAAATGTATTTAACAAGTATGTGTTACTGATGACAGTTCAATTAGGTTTCTGCAGGACTTCAGGATTACTCACACGGTAAAGCAAGTAGGTAAACTGATGAAGAGTGCTCTCTGATCCAAAGAGACTTACAGTCCATAAAAACATGTGTCTAATTCTTAAAATGTCTGTTTGTTTTGGTATATCTTTATCTATGCAAGCTTATAGCTAGCAGGCTTTTTATTTTTATTTAATGTTCACCTTTAGCTGTAGTGTCTTCTCTAAGTTTTCAATCTTCCTTTCAGCTATTTTAAGCTTCTTTAGTTCCTCTGACTCTCTAAAAGAGCTCTTTGGGGACAGAGACCTTGAACGTTTCACAGGTGGTTTCTGGAGAATAAAACAAGGACATGGTTGAACTAGTTGGAACACCGGATTATGAAAGACATGCAGAATTAAAGAAGAAGTAATTTTGAATACTAATAATGAATTATAAAAAAAAAAAAAAAAAAAAAAATCTGCACGGAATACCAGAGAAATAACAAGCAGAATTACCACAGCGCTACCACTAAAGGTTTCTCTGTGACTCGTTAATGAGAATATTCATTTACATTTACATTGTTTCTTTCAGAATAATGATGTCCCATTAGGGAAGACTAAAGGGTTATAGACTCAGAAATGCAAGAAACCTCATTACAAAGGAGGGGATAGAGGCTGGTCTAATTGCTCTATAAGGGTCCAAGGTTACACTTGATAGGACAACCAGAAACAAGAGGGAAAGGATTTTTTTCCCTTTGAAATAGTTTAACACACTGTGAAGTTGAAGGAACAATATGCTTGAGGAATATAAATACAACAGACAGTAGATCTTATACCATAATGACCATATGGTCATTAACTATAATGTGACTAACTAGAGACAAGAATATGTTTATATTATGTACAGCTTCATATAGCAATCTGGAAAAGAGTATGTGAAAGTAACACTTAAACTGGGCAGCTTTCTTGCTCATTCTATGTCATATGTCCTTATGGCAGAGAAAGAAAGGCCTCATAAAATTAGACTTTCAGATTTTCAGAATAACTTTGGTTAAGAACAGTGAAATACTAACACACACTTAAAGCCAATAAGATAAAATACTGTTGTGCCAACACACAAAGTCAAACAAAAACTTAAGGTAAATTGTGATTACTCTTGTTGCATTATGCCACTTTCTCTGGGAAATAACTGATGCACAATAAAAGGAATTAAGGATAAATTCTTCTTTGATACTATATATATATATATATATATATATATATATATCAGTATTTTCACTAGTCCATTAAATTAAACTAATCTTGAGTAATATCTTATTTAGCAACTGACATTTTTTTTCTTTGACCACTACCTTCCAGTATGAAATATGTACAAGACATCACACGCTGCATTTTCATTTTAAATAGTATGGGTTTCCATAAAGGAGAAAAAAAAAAATCTATCAAGAAATATCAAAGAACAATAGTATCCCATATTTATATTTTTGAATGTAAACATTTCCAATGTGATTTTGTCATTTGATTTCAGGATTATTTTGCTTATAACACACAACTGAAAGAGACGTAAGAATGCCCAACAAACAACCAAGCAAGATTTCTTTAAAAAAACAGTGTTACACCCTCACAAAAAAGCCCCCAACCATAGCCAAAGCCAAAGCCAATCCCAAAGCCAAAGCCAAAGCCAAAACCAAAACCAAAACCCAATCCAAACTAACCAAACAGAAAAAAAGACCACAAAACCAAAAAAAACCCAACAACCAAACAAAAACCCAACCCAACCCAAAACACCCAACCCCTGCCAAAACCAAAAAAGCCCCAAAACCAAACCGAAATAAAACAACCAAAACACAACTCTTCTATCTTCTACATTCGTTAGACATTATATGACCATACTATGCATTATTTTTCAAGAATTGTTTTCTAGGTAAATTTTATGTTTGTATACAGAAAATCTGTTTCTCTGAAATCAGAAACAGAAGGTCAAAGCACTCTGCTTGCTGCCAAAGTGAATGACAACAAAGGAAAAGGAGTGGATCAACTAGCACCAGGAATAAATAGGTAGCGAAAAACTGAGAAGGAACAGAGGTAAGAGGAAAAAAAATACAGGAAAAGATAAAATTCATTGTCTTGCTAGTCTAGTCACAGGTGATGAGATACAATGAGTACATAAGATTTTTTTTTTAATATATGTATGTATAGATATAGATATAGATATAGATATAGATATAGATATAGATATAGATATAGATAGATATAGATATAGATATAGATATAGATATAGATATAGATATAGATATAGATATAGATATAGATAGATATAGATAGATTATACACACATACAGAGTTTATCTGTAGTAACCTAGGATTGTGCTAGAGCTAAGGTATGTGAAAAAAAGAGAAAACTTTTAACTAGATATGGATACGGAGATGATTCCCTGTGACAATGGATGGGTTTGGTGATACCTGTTAAGAAAATTCTTTTGCTTTCACCTTTTTAGTGATCAGACTAAAGGTCTGTGGAGAAAGGGCGCTGGGTCTGGGCTTCACAGCTGCACATTGGTAGCTTGAACCCAATCTTTGCTAAGGAGGTAAACAGTTCTATCAAGACAAAAGAGATTGTGTAGTAAAATACACTGTAATTGGATTGCCTGGGGCTGCTGCAAAACTCAGTTTGAAAGATGGCATCTGTAATACTCTTCTCACAAGTGCAAACTTTACTGCCCCTGCTGCGGCAAAATATAAACATTTCATTTTTAATTCAATCCTCAAATTCTACAGAAAGATTTTGACATACCTGTACTAAATATATACAGAAATGTGTATAATGTTTCAAAATGTAATGTTTCAAAGATTGTCTACATATTTAGGAGTGAAAAAACTCTCCAACTTTATCAGTGAAGAGTGTTAATCCAAGTTAGTAGAGGAATCCAGATAAGAAGGTTTTTCATTGAATGTTCCTGTAACATTTTTATCAAAGACTAAACCAAATAGCAGAAAACCAAATATAAACAGTTTCTAATATATAATAGATATGAAATTTTGTGATAGAAGATTTAGCATAAAGAAATAGCAGGTAAGTGGATGGGACATGAGAAAAATAAGAAAATATGCCTATTTCTAAACAACCTTCTGTTACCAAGGTGCATGTCTGCACCATGAAAGACACCATGGGACGAAACTGCAAATAGCCATGCCCTTGAATTCAACAGGTTTTGTGTTGAATAAAATGCCAAAACAAGCCAAATAATACATGCAAACAAACAAAACCTCAAAACAACCAACCAATAAAAAAGCCCAACCAAAAAAAACCTCAAAACCAAACCAAAGTAGGGAAGTCAGAACTCCCCCTAAAATGTCTAAAGAGTACTTTTTCTGCACAGGCATGATATGAATGACTGGCATGATACAGCTCTGAGGACAGTGGGAAGAAATCTTAATGTTTTTATCAGTTGAAGAAACAGAAACATCGTTGAGGCTGAACCCAAGACTGCCCAGATACAGGTGGGATTTTAACGGAAGGAAAATGGCAAATTCTTTCTTGATTCACTATGTTTCAACATGATCTTTACCAGTACTGCAGATTAACACAATTTTTCAGTATCTTGACACAACAGACTTAGAAGAATGATATAGAATATGTATGAATAAAAGGCAATTCTAACTCCTATGCACCATACCATGGGAAAGCTTAGCTGCAAGAAAAAACCACAAAACCCTACTGATTTACCCAGCAGACATATGAAAGTAATTTTAATCACTACCAGAAATATATATTGCTCTCTAAGTTACAAAGTTTAAGCTCCAAAAAGAGCTCTAGGAAGGTTCAAGCCACTGAGTCCTAAGACTTCATACACAACAGTACTCACCACTATACCACTTTTCACATAGACTGGACTATGATGGTTACAATTGCCTCTAAATACACACTTAATATCACAAAACAGGACATCACAATCACATTTAACAAAGCTTTTAATCACCTTCTGAAGAATAAGTTGCTGCTATTACTCTGTATGACTGTAGGCAAGGGATGTGGATTTCTGCAATTCATAAAGAAACCAACACAAGGCTACAGATGTATATATGCTGTTTCAAATATACAAACATAGCTGGAAGCATGCAGTCATGTGGCCACAGATCCCAATTTATCACAGTAGTGCCAAGTTTCCACTTGTACCAGGCTCCTCTTTTTAACACCTTTCCAACTGTTCTTTCATTCAAAGCCTTAGAAACCTTTTAAGAGCAGTAAGTCATCAAAGCAGTGTCATTCTGATCAGAAGTGATTCCATGCTTATTTGTTCTTTGTGTCCTGGGAATGTACTTAAGGGGGAATGAAGGGCAGCACAACAGCTTTTGTAAAGTCAAAAGGATCATCTTTTTAAAACAAACATTGAATATCCAACATTCTCTTCCTGTCAAATCATGTTCTAGTAACTTCTGACAGTTATAATTTTGTCATAAAAGGTTGAAAAACAAGGAAATTAAAAGATATTTCACTGAAAGGGAAAAAGGGTAAAGGGTAAGGTACTACCACAGCAATACTACCTTCTTTATTTTAGAAAATCCAGAGTATTTCCACATTTTCACTTATTGTGTTGTCTAAATGCAAAGCTTCCCAATTCAGTTCATGAAAGTTTTAATAGAGACTTGTGTGCCCTTTTGAAAAAGTGAACATATCAAACTGCCCTGACTGTTGAAAGAGCATGACTCAGATCTACATATCAAAACAAGAAGAGATTTTCTACAGTAGCCTTTAAAATTTGTATTTAGTTTTACTCAAGGCAGTGTAATTGCTTTATTTTGACACAGTTCACAACAAACACAGCAGACTCATTTACTTTCCCCTGAGGAAACAGAAAAAGACATTGTGGGGGGCCAGCCTTGGCAAAAGATCAAACACCCACTCAAGTGCTCTCCCACTTTCCTTCCTTGCTAAGACAGAAAGAGAAAATGGGATGATAAACCCACAGTTTATCACTCAGTATCATGGACTGACTCAACTTGAAGACGATTAATTTAAGTTATTGCCAGTTAAAATATATTTAGGTTGTAAGAAATAAAGAAAAAAAAAATTAATCAACACCTTCTTCCCTACCCAGAAGGAGCTCCCAGCTTCCCAGGCACAACTTCATTCCATCACTCCTGACTTTTTTATTACCTGCTATGCGGGTGGAAGGCTTGCAATCAATAACAGCTCCTATTGGGCCATTCTTTTCTCCTCACACTTTTCTCCTGCTCCAGCACAGGGCATCTCCACAGGCTGGAGTCCTTCAGGATAAACCTATTCCAGGGCAGGTGTTCCATGGACCACAGGTCATATAAGGGAGGAAACTTCCAGCATTGACTCCCCTCCACAAGCTGTGGCTTCCATGAGCAAATATCCACTTGCTCTGGGCTCCCTCACAGGCTGTATTACAGACATCTGCCCCACAGTTATCCTCTCCATGGGCTGCAGAGAAACGCCTGCTTCCAGCACGTGAAGCAACATCTCCCTCTTCTTCTTCCTGACCTTCATGTTTACCAGACTCTATTCTTTCTATTCTTCATTCTACACTGCCTCTGTAGCATTTAGTTTTTTTCTTAAGCACATTTTCACAGAAATGCCCACTACACACTCTTTAAGAAATGTTCTAAAGTGTGTCTTTTCCCAAAACTAACATACAGTACAGGTTATTTAGAAAGAACAAGCCATACATTTTTCAAAGTAAATGTTACAAGATACCTTATTTGGATAAACTAGAAGCTTTCTCAGGAAGTGGACATGATGATCCACCCTTGTACCTTATTTATACCATTCAGAATCACGTTCACCTTTGCAAGTTTCCCATAATCTATACAGTCACAATAAAAAACAGATGAGGAAGAGTCTGAACCCACTGAAAAGCATCATGATTTCAGCTAATTAAATATAATCATTTAAATCACAGAAATTTTTGCAGATGTCATTTATTTACTATAGCTTATAGTTGATGTTATTGTTGTTTAATGCCTAAATCAAAGAGTGAGACTCCATGAATGAGACAATCCAGCACTATAAAAAGTTGAAAGTATAAACTTCAAATGACATTGTTGCCATTCTTTCTAGAAAAAAATACTGTAGCCCACTATAAAAGACAAGAATTTGGAAAAAAATCTCTTTTATTTAAAAATTCATAATAATAACCATTTCTATTTCTCTCACTTTCCTTACAGTAAAAGATGGTCATTCTGATAAACACGACAAAATATCTGTTAAATATTCATTTTAGCAAACCTACAAAGAATTTATCCTTCAAATAGTTCATTTAATTAAGAATCCCTTATTCATTATTTAATAAGGTAAAACCTTCTACTCCCAACAGCTATTTTAACAAGTCTTTGGCAGATAACACAGGAACTATTCAAACAAGCTTCCAGAATTATAAGCAGCGTCAACAGATATTAAAATTATTATCTGGACCCTTGAGCAAAAACGTTTGGCTTCACCAGCCTGACTTACACACAAATACACCAGACAATAAAACTACCCTACCTCATGCTTTCTTCCAGTCCTTATATTGTTGCTTTACAGAGTATCTGTAGTGTACAAATTATGCTCTGCTAGGTTAAGATTTGCTTTTTTCAATTTTTTCCGTAAAAGCTCCATTTCAGATTCTTGCATAGTAAGGTAGCACTCTAGTACACTTAAAGAAGGCTGTTGAAATACCTAGAAAATGACAGTTACAGGTATATTACATTGGTAACAAAAAATCAGAAACATAACACAACATTTACATAAAACTGCCTATTAACAGTATTACAGAGACATGTAAAAGCTGCAAATAATTCTGCTTTCATAAATGACTTTATTCATAAATAATCAAAACCAGATCTCAAAATATTAAGGAAACATTTTCATACCATCACCAAATTTTCCAAATCCAAATTTACATTCTTAACAGTAGTTGTTTTATGCAGACTTTTCTTCTGCAGTAACTTATTCTAGTTACTAGACAGTATTTGTATGTGACATGCTGTTAAATTTATTGACAAAATATTGCACCTTCTGGGCTTGTTTCCGGTGAAACTTCAAGTTGTATGTATCACTGCCCTAACAAAAACAACCTTAACTGCATATTCTGTAACTAGACAAATGGTTAATTAAGAACTGCCTGAGAAAAGTACTTTTTAAAGTAAATCTACAGCTTGTAGCCATTACATCCTTAAACACAGCACAAGTGTTGTGGTCAAACTGAAGACTTACAGAAAAACATAGATTCTAGGTCACAGAATCTGTGCTCAAGGTTGGTACTTTATTTTGTTACACTGCTGTATTCCATGACCTTTCCTAGCTATCAATCCATGTGCAGCAATTAGTTGGCACAATACAAGGCTGCCAGACTTGGCCTAGTTACCAAACCTGCTCAGAGAGGACATGTTTCAGGATATTATATCCCTGATATCCAGTAGCAGACTCATCTATGCATGACCAAGATGCAAGACAATGATGATATAATTCCCACATGGTCAATGCACCCAGGTAGCTGGAAGTTAGCACCTCAGTGCCATTGCTGGAGAGGGAATGATGTAAACTGTCTGCCTAATTGATTGCATAATTAAAAGGGCTGGTTAGTTTAAAAAGCCAGTGGAAGTGGTTTGAGCTGACTTTTTACTGCACTGATGAGGGGGAAACTCATGAAACTCCATTGCCAGAGGTGTTTGAACAGCTTTGACAAACAGCTGGCAAGTAATAAAGGTTTTAATCAACAAACTTTATCCAGAAGATATGTTCTAAGACTAACTAGCAGCTTTATTTTATCCCTTATTAACAAGGTCCTGACAACATCACTTGCCTGCAACTGTTTGAGCATATTCTTAAGACAAATACTAATTTCAGTAGAGAAGATAAAATTTGGTACAATTATCAGGTGGCACTATCATCTCAAATACTGTCATTCCCCACATAAAATAAGTCAGGTATACTGACAAAAATTAGAAAAAGCAGTGTAAAAAAAGGTTAAGTTAATAAATCTCCAAATTCATGCTAATCAAGAAATGAGGTTGTCCAAAGCTGATTAAAATCAATCAAGCAAACACCTTAGTAAGCTACCAAGTATTTGTCAGAAACAGACAAATGGGCATAGCCATTATATTAATGCAGAATATGCTTTTCATAAAGCCTAAGATAACCTCACAATTTCAACAAATAAATTACAAATTAAGGATATTGAGCACTTGTTTTAGAAAAAACACAACTCTTCATGCAGTAAGTGCAAGAAATATGTAGAATGAGTAGAAATTGCCCATGTTTTTGCTGACTTCCTTAAATACATTCTGTTCCTCTTTTTGCATGGTTTAGGCCATATGTAGTTGCAAACAGATGTCATTACCACCTATGATCAGTAAAAGGCCTGTTTATAACCATTAGCTCATTAACACATGGGAAAAAAAAAAAAAAAAAAAAGAAAACAGGAAAATGAGGTGCAGACAAGCCATGGAATCAAAAGAGTGCTTTAAAGAAAACTGGACTTCATGTTTGTTTGAACAAAACCTAAGCAGTACACAGAAAGGAAAAAATCCAACAAAACCTACAGGACAGAAATAGTGTCAGTATATAAGGGAAATGTAGTCATACCCAAGCTCTGGAACTGATTTTCTAACTTGAACTATATTCTTTCTTTTTACAGAAGATAAATACACCTACCAGTTCAACACACGCATCTTACTGACTGCACGTAAAGAAAGAGCTCTATATGGAACACAAGCTTTAGAACTATAATAGTAACTCATAATAGAGTCAACAAATTCAATCCATTACAATTTAAAATCACATTACTGTTACAATAAAAAGTCTACACCTGTGAAGTGTTCATAGAATTATTTAAGTTTAAAAGGACCTTTAATATCCTTAAGATCAACTGCTGCTGCTGCTGACTTTTAAGCCACAAGAATTACAGAAATTTCACTAATGATTAACTTCATACTGTATCACTACTTTTTATTTTCTTCTTTCAAAAATGGAATACCCAGTGCTTTAAAACATAACTCAATTTAAGAGTCACGGACTACACCAAAACCTGTTCCTCTATGTCATGAAGGTTCTGCTATTGACTTCAACAGGACCAATACATGAACAGCATTATTCTTCATTTGTTTTGAGGTTTTTTCCCTACTGCTTTCTTCCAAAAGAGATCCCTAGAAATCACCATACTGTAATATAACTATATATAATTAATATCATATCATATAATATCATATCATATAATTTCAAATAAAATACCATAAAGGCACAATTTCTAATAAAACCCTTACAGTCTCTGTCCACATGGTAACACAGAAATATTTCTTGAAAAACTAAATCCAGCAAATCAAGTCTTAAATCTTAACTTGCACCTCCAAAATGCTTATTCTTTTACCTCAAATTATTCAGTAGATCACT
>NC_031799.1:31839719-31947219 GCF_001522545.3 Parus major | reverse complement strand
TGTCACACAGCTCTTCTGAGGCCAAGAACCACTCAGAAGACAGACCTTTGTATATGTATTACCTTAGCACATGTGCAGCTCAAAGACTTTACAGACTTTTACAAAAACAACTATACTTTAAAAAATAACTTTATTTTCTCCTTTTCATATTTTTTAAAGGACATGTATACAAAACATTGTAAATATGGTTTCACAACACATTAGTATTGTGAAATACTAAGAACATAAGAAAATATGTTTCAAAAGTAAAAAATTATTACTGCTTCTCTGACTGAGAAACAACCAGACTTGCACTGCTCTTTTTTGAAGTGTTTAGCTGTGACCTACCATAAGTAATTTGATATATATATAGAAAAGAAAAAAAAATACATCATTAATATTAAAAAATCCATGATTTGCAAATGAAAAGTTAAAATTGTACTTACCTGTGTATTTCAAACACTAAAAAATACTGTTGCTTTTCTATCACAGATTTGAGCATGGAAGAAGTATAACTTGCAAGTTATAATTTATGCCTGTCCTTATTATAATAGTAATCTCAAAATAACAGACAGTTTGCAGTTAAGGGAATGCAACCATTTGAAAAATGTTATTGGTATTTTCCATCATTAAATCCTAATTATTTACTCAGTGTGTTGTGTCATGTAAATTGGTCCATTTCAGTTCTGTATTACTTTCTCCAAAGCCTGAGCCTCCAAGCAAACAGTGATAAATCTTTTGCTTTCCTCAAAGTGCTTCAGTGTTACTTAGCAATAAAAGCCATTATTTCATTTCATCTTGTCCACTACAAGTATCTTTTCCTACAGTATTTGTTAGTTACTTTAAAAATTACATTTTGACACCTTAGTGATAATTTGAAATTACTTTTTTTTTAATGAATTGAGTATTTCTAAAAACTGGAAGACAATTCTGTCAAGTTTTTACTCACAGAGGGTGCAAAAACGAGAAATTTTTATCACAGATAAATTATATTAATAAGTTTTTTAACAGTAAAACCAAAATAATTGTATTGTAAAAAGCATTTTGTTAGGAATATGTTTCAGCAACTGAAATGATCAGAAGTTGTAAAATGAAATTTACAGAATCACACTTGCAATGTGATATCTGCCATTTGTTTTTTTATGCTGTATTATTACCAAGACAGAAAATTAAGGTCAAACATGGACTTCAAACATTCACATTGCAATAAATAAATCTAGAACTGCCAAAATAAACTAGAGATACCCTGTCAAGCTAAGTTCTTTTACCATTTATATTTCAGTCAAAATCAGTATTTTGAGGACTCTACTATATAAGTCTAATAAACCAAAATCACTGGAAAATTAATGTTAAAAACTAGTAAGTCATACTCTGAAAATACAGCTTGATGGATTTTTGCATGGCAATAATTGGAGCAGTTTTGAAACATTTTCTTTATGTACTTCTCATATGGATCTAATGTCTTAGTTTAAAAATTGGTTGGGTTTTTTTTTGTCTAATAATCTTAAATTTCATATATGTGCAATCGATGTGCTTCCATTGTTTCAGTGGTGTTTTCTATTCTGACTACTTTTAAAAACTTTATAATGAGAAATTATGATATTACTGTGAAAGTGCAAGTGAATTCTGTATTAGGTAGAATGCACATACCTGTCAAATGCTACAGTTACAAATAGAAACTTTTAAATGCCTGTTAATTACTGTTCTTTGATTGAGTGATACCTCTGGTGATATTGTCCTTGGTGTCTGCACACACATACAAAGTGGGAGTCAAGCAGAAATAACTGCTCCATCTCAGTAAATGTATTTATATATTTATTATTTATTTTTATAAATACATTATTAAGGTATTTATATTTATTTATTATGTTATACTAACTGAACAACTAAATGCATACATAGTAAGAACTAAATTTTAAATTATAAATTATAAATTTTGTGTAGAGAAGACTGAAATTTTTAATCACACATATTACCAGAATAGCCAAATAAAATTAAGCAAAAGTTTTTTCTCACCAAAACAAGTGCCACATTGACTAGTTTAGGAATGCAGTATTTTAAAAAGGCATATTTTACCTTTAATGGAAGACAACAGATATTTTTGCTAACAAAGCCAACACTAAAAAACTAATTTTTGCCTGACTTAATGTAATGTGAACTGCAAGTTCAAACCCAGAAAAGTCTTGCTAAACACGTGCAACACCAATGTAGTACACTCCTAGCTACACAATATCTGAAGAAGTATGCTTCAGTAGACTGTTCACATGGCCCACAGGCTAGACTTTCAGCAAGGCATTCATCTGAACATGCTCAAGAAATCAGTATTTAATAGCAAAAGTAAAATTGCACTTAAACCAACTCCTCTTCTTAGGAAGGATTGCTTAAAAATTGTAATAGGAAAACCAGTGGGTGCCCACACTGCTTTGGTGCCTTGTTAACCCAGCTCCTGTTCCAAATCCATTGTATTCTGATGCTGCAGTCAAGCAACAATTGGAAAAGTTAGAAGTTAATAATGCTTGACTTCAAAATTTCACAAACTACCAGAATTCTGGTTATCCAACAGGTCAAGAGAAGGTAATCACTGCTTTTTTCCTCTCTCCAGTTACCCCAGATGGGTAACCAACCCAATAGTCATTACTTTTCCAACATTTATACTGGACAGTAAAGGTGGTGATGGAAATTTGGCTGTAATCAAAACCCAGTCAAAAATGAGCATTATAATGAGCAGTATAATTCTCATTATACATTCTCAAAAGGTATAATCCAGCCTTTTAACCAGAGCAAGACTGCATGTTAACAAAATTTGGGATATTTGTTACAGCAGAATGCAAGAATTACTTTTCATTTTAATCTTTCTCTTGTCACTTTTATTTAAATAATACAATTCTTTCTCCCTTTCATTTGTTTATACCACTTAGGAGTTAAAGCCTTTGAAAAACAATCACAACTTCTAGACTGGGAAACTACCTATCATTTTGTGAGAAATTTAGAAGCAATATTCAGCTTTTCATGCTTCCTATCATTTTCTACTCCCATGGGCTCTCAAAAACCGCATAGGACAACCTGAATTACTCCTTCCCATGGAAAAAGGCAGATCAGAGATCACGTCTCTAAGGCAAAATTAATTCAAAGTCCAGATAGATTGATACTTCAAATGAGTCCAAGTCATTAAAAACCTGCATTGAAATTTTTGTGCCCACTGGATCTTGATATATTTATATTTACTTATCATCATCTCTAGAAGTGCAAGTTCAAGATTAGCCAATTTCTTATGAAAATAAGTATCTCCCAGGAAAATAAACAGTTCATTTATCAAAACCATATAATGTCCTTCCAAATGAATGGAACATCAAGACACAGTTACTTCCAGCTATAACTATATAAGCTCATTAGCTAGATCATACTGGTATGACAATTTGGTAGTTTTACGACTAGCAGTACTTAAGTGGTTATAATTATAGTATCTGAAAGGTAGCATCCTAGTAAGATGAATGGAGAACATCAAAAATATTATGCTTTTTCCTAGTTGGCAGCCACATCCCCTAAAGTAGCTAATGGGGTTTTTCAGTAGTCAGCATTTGTCAGGACAAGACAAATAGCATGTCTTTTGACTTGCATAAACTTTTCCAACCTTTCCTGCTTTGAAAACAGTACTAACAAAAAATATGTTCAAGTACAAAACTAGCTAAACCTATGTGTAAAAACCATATTCACACTATTAATTTTTTTAAACAATACACAATTCAAGAGTAATTGATAATATTCAGATTCATTTTTAAGGAATTTAACATCAGAAAATTTAAAAAGGAAAATTAGCTGCCAGATAATCAAAACAGCTTCCAAATTTCCATTTGGCTCCTCATTTTTTCTTTTCTTGTTTTGTAGATCAAATAAATGCTTAATATTTACACTAGATTATTTGGGGTTTAATGCTACTTTCTGACCCAGTTTTAGAAGAGGCACCTTATTTAATCACATTGTAAGCACATTCTAAAATATTCAGAATTGCACAGCACAATGAAACAGGTCAACCATTAATAAAGTCAGGTGTACAGAAACCAGATGTAAAATGGAGATCAGAGGACGAGAGACAGAACATTGCATAGAATGTCCAAAGGAAAACCAAAAATATTGTTTATGATTTATCTCAGAACTGGCAAATATATTTCACAGAATAAAATAGTGGAATCTTGACTATATGTATGTGAATGGTTATACTTCACTTGAATGCAAACAGGACATGAGATCTACCCAATAAACTTTTAAATCCCCATGAAAACTTAAAAAAATAAATTTTGTTTATAAGATGAAAATAAAACTGAATATATTTAAAATAATTCCTTACAACATCTTACAACATTTGGTACTGGGGGGGAAAAAAAAAAAGCACCAGCAAGCAACACACATGTGCTCTGCAAAAATTGTTGACTGACTGTACTTTGAGAATTTCTTCTTAACACGTTATAGCTGTCCTTGCTCTGAGAGGTAGCTTAGATTGTTACAGGTGAAGATACTTAAAAACAATTGAGAAAAGATTTAAAGTATCAAAAACCAGTACATTAATAAATTTAGTCTATATGACACAAATGCATTATTCATCAGTCAGAAAGGGTAAGTAATTTAGCTGAATTATACCAAAAATAAAGTATCCTATATTTCTCAACTATCCTAACAATTTCTTGTATTGATTTACCCGATTTCATCAAATAACACTTTTTTGGAACACCATTGAAGGGTTAATTGAAACAGAAAACATTATACCATCAAGTAAGCAAAAAATGCCAAACCAAAACCAAGACTTCCAGAAGCAAAAGATGGAATTGTAATGGCTACTTACATGTAATGGAAAACACTTCACAGCCTGATAATAGCGGGATAAAGAAATACTGACATATATTGAATATGTGTGATGGCAAAATTATCTCAGGTCAGACCAAGGATAACCGAGAAATTAAAAAAAAACTAGTAAAACTACATAATCAACCCATGCTATTTATTGGATGGTATGTTAACCAGAATCATAGTGCAATTGGGAAAAAAAAAGAAAAAAAATATTCAGAGAGAAACAGCTGAAACAAAATAACCAACACTAACAAGTCTGCAGGATTTATTTTAAAGCAGGTTTAGATTGCTCCTATGCACTAAATGCCAGCCAACAGCCTGGGTACATTCTTCGGTTCCATGATCCAAAAGGTATTTAGTTGATACTGTCATGAACTTTTCTATGATATCAACTGAAGTAGAAGAGTAGGGTCATTTGGGAGACTTTCTTGGAAAATTTCAAGTGAGGAACTAACACTAAGGTAGATCCATCTAAAAAATGTAATAATAACCATATATACGCACCGTATATAAAACAAGTATTCTCCCGCATTAAATGTTTAATTTATTATTAAAATGCTCACACCCTATAAAATATTAAAAACTATACTACAAAGACCCAAGTAAACAGAATCACAGAATCACTAAGCCTGGAAAAGACCTTGAAGATCATGAAGGTCAACCTTTGACCAAAGCCATCATTGCCAACTAAACCATAGCACTAAGTGCCACGTGCAATTGTTTATGAATCCAATCATACAGTAATACTAAACATATAGCAATGACTTCAATTTTAAATAGTGTAAATTAAGACACAGTAAAACTATAATGGAAATTATTACAGCACCATTGCAGAAATCCATGTAACAATGCATGCTTTTTATGAAAGGAATAAGGGCAGAAATCAGCTGAAGAAACTCTAGGGTGAAGGTGAAGAGACAGTCCAGAGTGTCTGTATATAGCACATTCATGATATTTAGTTTTACTTTATTTATACTCACTTTTTTCCCTCCCAAATACTTGAATATTCTGCAGATAACAGTCTATGCCATTACACACAGGAACTACTGTGGTCTAAGAATAGCAGTACAGGGTCTTTCAAGCATGAAAATCATTGCCTGTGAGTGCACAATTTAATATCACCCTAAGAGACTCAGTCTGCTCAGGATTTCTTCAGCTTCAATCTATTGGCACATCTGACGCCAAAATCTACTTGCTAGATTGTGACCAAGTGTACCGGGGTTTGGCATACAAGAAACAAAGACTGCCTTAATTAGCACACTTTCCAACAATAGAAAATAGTACCTTGAACTAAAGTGTGGGAATCTGTTAAAGATCCAAGCTCCTCGAAACTTTCCCAAAGTAGACTTGAAAATGACAATACACTTATTACTTATATGGGTTTCAGCATATTTGACTGGACATGTGGTTTTCTTCCCTGCTCTATCATGTGTTAAAGAACTTAGGCTTTTCATTCTAATTTGAACAGGAACCTGCACTATCATTAGCATTTACAGACCTATATAGGTTTAGAATTTACTTTCAGAGTCTAATATTGCTTACATAAACACATTTATTTTTAACTATTCTTAAAGGTTTCTGCAGTTACAAAAAATACCGGTCACGTAGAACAACCTCATTATGGTAAACTCAGTAACTTGATATTCTGATGACAATTTCTTGGATTTGAGAGAAAGCAAACTACTTCTACAAGACACCATGCAAAGGACAAGCAAAGGCAAGTGAAGGTACAAAATTAACATCTGAAAACACATTCCTATTTTTATCTACTTGCTGATGCACTTGATTCAGGTTTTTGCAATGCCTCATAAGTGGAAACTCTTACTGTGCTTCCTAATTGCTAAATCTAAATAGTCTAATTAGACTAACTACTGCACAATGCTTTTCTTCATCCACAGATACGTGTGGTACCACTATTCATAGTATTCTCTATCTGAGAGCTGAGTTACAGGACATAAATTATCACTTCCTGTTGAATGGCAACGGTATTTCCACTCCGTGAAAAAGGCCTTCCACTAAAAGACTTTTAATTAGTATAATTAACATGGATCCTAAAGGCCACATCAGATCAAGCAAAAGTACTGCATTATAAAAACAAAGGCCTTAAATTGTATATTTCAGAAAACTGTGATAAGCTGGTGAAGGACTTCAGAATCTCTTCTTGTCTTATTATCCCTTGTATTGATTGAAATCTCTCCACCTTGAAATTGTTGGTGAGGACAAATCTATTGAGTCTCATTAAATCCAGCATAGGAATGAAGTCCCCAGAGCATTTGGGACCACTAAAGCAGATGCTACACATTTTAGAAAAATATTCTCTATCCTTGAGAATATGAACTACAGCTGCAACATGAAATAGACATCAATTTATTTCCATAAAAGCTCTAATGTAAAGGAGTTATTGTAGAACACAGCACCCTTAAAATTTCTACTTAGAGAAAAAAGATATGTGAAGTCAACCCAACTTGATAAAACAGATTGTAGATCTTTACATGCTGCTCACTACAGCTAGACTTGAAAATTTCTGGTCCTCAATAAATATATACATAAATCAAAGCAAGTTTATGACCTCAGATTTATCAGAAATCTTTTTTCTTTTCTCAGTCTACTGTTTCATACTACACATTAACATCAGCACAAAGATCTGTTTTTCTCAATGGTACCCTGTTAACGTGAACTTTGAATATGTGAGCCAACCATACTGCCTGAGCTACAGCACAGAGTGCCTATCTGACCACTAACAGAGAGGTCATTGATCTTGCTGTAAGGGACAATATATCATAGGATGTACACGCTGATAGGCTCAATGCCATTTGAAGAAGTAGGAAAATATTCCTTTGTGACTATATTTATGGAATAGCTGACACATCCTTATCTAGCTGTTGCAGACTGCATATTATTAATGCAGAGAAGACAAACAGAACACAGATTTGTCTGCAATAGTTCATGCCTCTCTCATTCAAGCAAAAAAATAGACATTTATATTATTTCTATAGATGCTGAGTTTTCCAAAAGCCTGCTGTGACTTCAGTAGGACTGCATATCTTGCGATTTGAAAAATCCATGTTACTTTGAAGCAATTACAATTGGCTATTTCATACAATTCTGCTCAGAAATACAGAATAGGACTGTCATAATAAATTAATTCCTTTCCCCTTCCAAAGTTCTCTTAATTCAACTTACTACAAACATTAGCTCTAGTGCACTGTGACTTTGGGAGCTTCACTTACTCCTTTTTTCACCTTTCTCTTTTTTCTGTATTTTTTCAGGTTTGATATTTTATGAAAAGACAACTTAGCAGTTCCACAATAGTAATTTTTTAGCAGATATAAGTTGGCTTTTGCTGGTTTAAGAAATTTATGAGACCTTACTCCTCCATGTAAAAAAATATTGAATTCAACATTTCCAAACCAGCAAATTTTAATCTTTTCTAAGTTGGGAGTACTTGGTAGCTATCAAAAACTAGGGCTTGTCTTCTAAACCACATTATTCTTGTTATAAGGTAAGGTAGGCAGAACCTTTAAGTCCTGCCTGAAGCAATTCCAAATATTCAACCAAGCCCAGATTAGAAGGGGCTTGACCCTCTACTTTATCAATATAACCATCAATTTTACATGTTACTTTAGCAACTATTTTTCATAGGGTAGGTATTTCTTTCCCATACTGAAAAAATACTGGCAAAATCTCAACTGTGCAAGGTAAAGTAACCTTTATGAAGAATTTTTTCATGCTTTAAAACAGTCTCATGAAAATTCAGTTTTATTTTCTTTCATAATGAATTGTTGTAGAACTTGTCTGGAAGAATACAGTTTTATACATACCAGTGATACCAGTGAAGACACATCATACTGTCTTTCCTTTTTTTTTTTTTTTTTTTGAGTGACTCAAAGGATCTATTTAACACCTTTAGAAACATTGACTAGAGAATGGAAAATAAAAAACTGACACCTTTATTCGCTTTTCTTTTCATTCTAGAATTTACTCCATCTTGTCCTGGATAGATAAATTCCCCCTGCCTTGTACATATTCTGAACAGCTTTGATAGAAAGTCCACCTGTAGTTTGACTGAGCTACTACTACAATGTAGAAATGATTTAACATTTAGCATCACTGCAGTCAAATAAACTGTAGAGTTTTCTAGGGTATTTGGGGTTTTTTCCACTCCTTTTTATATGCAGCAGCTCTTTGTGCTGGTATTCCACAAAATTTATAATTATCTTAGCAAACCACAGCACACGGTACCGTGTCAAGTAGACAAGAATGTACTGGACACTACAAGCTATGAAGTCCTAACCAAATACATCTTTATAAACCCAGTACTGTTTCTAATTTGACTCAGGCCTAGCTTCACAATTCTACTGCAAACTGCACACTCATCATACATAATTAAGAAGACAAAGGGAAGAAAAATTTTTGGGAAAAAAACCCGGCAATACACAACTTCAGAAAGCAGCTCCAAGATAGTAGAAGGCATGTGAAAGTTGTTTATAAAATTCTTCCTTGCCTTCTTCCTTCTTAATCTCTCTAAAAAGGAAACAAATGTATCTCCTATACTTCTTACAGATTGAAAAACATACATATTTTCATAAACCCAGAAGATGGTCTGAGTAGTGTGTGCTTGACAGATCATTAGAGTGAACATTTTCCCTGACATTCACCAAACACATAAAACTGTTACGGAAATGTATATATTGTTCCAACTTTGTGAACTAGTTAACCATTTCAAAAGATATTAAGCAACAATTTTTCTAGGTAATTTTTATAGAGCAGGTTTCTTGGCAATTCAATCCTATTTTTCTTCAGATGCAATGAAATCTGAATTTTTTAAGGCTAATCAATTCAATGTATGCGAGGGGCCATATATGCTGGTTAGCAATTAGGTCAATGACATGGATACTCAACTATATTTTGGCAATAATAGAAAGAGATCTAGAATATGCAACATTACAAAAAGCTTTGATTACTCTGTGTGTTGATATTGTACAGATGGATATTAAAGTGAACCCTATGATCAGAAAGCAGAATAACATACTTTTTGATATGTTGTTTTAGCTGTGTGAGCATATTCTTGGTCTTGCAGTACTTTTTGTGTATCAGCATTGAGAGCCTCTAGCTGCTTTATCAGCTCAGCCTGCTGTGTTGTATCTTCAATGTTTTGTCTGTAAAGATTCTGTGGCTCCTCTAACTCCTTCCTGTGCAAAACAAGCAGTAAAGAGAAATTAAGAAAAAGAACAATGCCCTCTGTTAAAAAATTGTATGCAAATAATTTTAATTGTAGATAATGAGCTTCCTATCTTCATTTATTTTTCTGTCAACTGTTTTACAAACACTGTAAATTACATATTAAATATTTATCATACACTTTTGAGAAATACCTACAAAACAGTTAACTTTCAAAATGGAATGCCTATTTCCCTGTAATGGTTTAACTGCTCTAAAATGAATAAATTTTCACTATATCTTTTTCTAATCAATATTCAGTTAACTCTTTAGCAGTGTCAAAATGTAAAATATGTAGAATACATCAACTGTAAACAGTTTAGGTTTTTTTTTTTGCTTAGAACAATCAGAAAAAGATAAAATTTTTTTCTGAATTTGCAGAGTATATGTGAAGCAAGCTTTTTTTCTGAAATGCATCAACTCCCTAGACACATGAATATGTTTGCTGATAAATTACTTTTTGTCTGCAGGTATGGCATACTGCAACAACCATTAAAAAAGTAAGCAAAAACTTTGGTACATATTATATAACATAATAAAAGCCCTATAAAAACAATAATAGGAAAGGTGTTATAATGCAGCCATAGGATAGAACTAGTATAATCAGCTTCCTGTACTGCTCATAGATTTTCTAAATTAAGATCAAAGTACAGTAACACTTACAATAAACAATGATTAAAACTTCAAATATTTTCTGTAACATATATTAAAAGTACAGATGACTCTATTAATCCCTGATTATATATTTTCTACTTAATTCCCTTTTATTTCATAAGCACATTTCACACTAATATTACACAGAGATACCAAAATATATATTTAGCACTCCAACTAATTTTCTTCCTTACTTTTTCAAAGAATTGTCTACGTAACCTCTAACATATACATAACATTTCTGTGACTTGAATTATCATTAACAGGAGTGATCATTGCATTTTTCTAATGCTTCTGGATATATTCAGACAAAGATTAGTGTACAAAAGGTAAGCAGCAATACCAACTTCATTGTCATCTTCCAGGGAAAACATAGAATGACAAATAAACAATTTTAAGGGAAGTTCACAAAAATTTTTTTATTAAAACATATTCCACTAATTAGGGTTTGTGACTAAACTACTATTCAATATAGATACATCTAAATAATTATGCAAGAATTTAAATTACATGTACAATACCACAGTCAGTTTTATGTTGTTAAGAAGCACCATTTTAGAAAGTATGCTAACAGAGCAACAAAGGATAACACTTAAGGACATGCTAACCATGCTTATCAGGACTTAATGTTAAGTCCTGCTGTTCTAAATGAATTGTGAAGTAGTTCCCCAAAGTTAACAAGGGTAGAGATACATTAAAGACTCCTGATGTAAGAAAGTGTCACTGCAGTATGTAATGCATATGTACTAATTTAATTCCATTCAGAAGAATAGCAGCAGAAATACAGACACAGTGATATATATACATGTATGTGTGTATATATGTATATATATATATATATTAGTGCTTTCTGACAGCTTTACAACAGGCTTCCAAAAAAACACTTCTTTTATTTCCCTGTGTGCATATAGAAGAAGATAACACATCTTTTCACTGCAGACAGTGAAAATACAGATTATATTAATTTTGCACAGGTTCTTCAATCAGATTTTCATTTTATTGCAAGAGAAAAACACGGGATAATGTTGAATCCTCAAGACCAGTCTGCTACATTGCTACTCTTTAATTTGTATGCAAACATCAGTGCAGTTATCTGTGTCTGTCACCCGAGAATGCAGTATTATGTGTTCTCTAATGGTCTGCCCACAAAGTGTATTAAGGTCAATGGGAATCTTATTTGTTGACTTTATCAGACTTCCAGTTATATCCTTAAGGGGAGGCGGTGGGAGGGGGAAACTAAGTCTTGCAGCCACACAAGAACAACAGCAGAGTCAGAACATATTAACATGTTTGCTTATGTTAAATTCAAGGCTTTTTAAGTGTAAGAACTCAGTCACAGTTCCATTACAATACATATTAAGAAACAAACTTTATTTATTCATACTTCTACTTAACTTGCTTCTGTCTTTAGTGAATGAGGCACTATTTTTGCATAAAATAAATCACTGCAAATCAATGGGGGAGCCTTCTTTTACTTCACTTTTATAGACCAATATGGAAATTATGGTAACCTTACCAAGCACTATTCAGTATCAATGTGCAATACAAATAAATGCACATAAATAAGCACCTTTGATAATAGATGAACCAAATCAACGGAATGGCAGGGATCAAAGATGATGGTGAAATGACAAGCAAAGGAGTTGTGGCCTAGACTGGCAGGCAAAAGTGGACAGATAGACATGGACAGAAAAGATCTTATGATTAGCTGCAGAAAGTTCAGGGAGAATGTTCATTTTATATACATAAATAACAGAGTGTTCACTGTATGAGGGAGGTTCTTAAGAGTCTTCCTGATGACGGTGAAAATGGGTGATGACGTCTTCACAAACAACTCAATCTGAAAAAAACCAGTCAAGTTCTGGAGAAATGGGTGTGGAGGCCTTCACAAATATCAAGCCATGCAAGTTTGTTGCAGAACCGAGTTCAGGCTGAACTTCAGGAACAAATGTGCAGGCTTGATAGACTTATGAATATTAACTTCTCCAGCCAGGCTGGGCTTAAAGCTAATTTAAAGGCCTTGCAATGCATGATGGAGGTAGGGGGGATACATCTTACAGGGGGAATATGTAGTAGGTGCTTCAGGAAGGCCAATGGGGAAAGGAGGATGGCAAAATGCAGTCAAAAGTTTAGGAAAAAAGGAGGACATGTCTTCCAAAAACCTGACAGACACCATAGGGATATGGCCTAGTGGACTCTCTGCCTTTATTAAAATGAAGTTGATTCTTGCAGGACTCCTCTGTCTCCTTTGCAGAAACTAGCCTCTTAGAGCATGATTTTCCATGCAGTGGGATATAAGCACAACCAGGTGCCTATCTGAAGCTGCTGTTCAAATGGACACAGCACATCTCCATGGAAGAAAATGGGAGCAATGAGAGATCTGTCTGCACCTGCTGCACTCAGTGGGATCACACAGACAAGCACATGACTGAAGCACTGGATACAGGTTCTTCAGGAAGGCCTATGTTCAAAAAGAAGGTTCTGGGAAACTAGAGCAGTTAACTACATCTAAGTCTGTAGGAAGGCAATAGACCACATAATGGAGAAGATGATCACTGGGAATCGTAAGGGGAAATAATATTTACAGATTCATAGAATATTCTTAGCTGGAAAGGGACCACAATGATCATCAAGTACAACTTTTAAGTAAACGGCTCATACAGGGACTGAAAACACAGCCTTGATATTATTAGCACCATGCTCTAACCAACTGGTCTGGCAGCCTTCTCTGAGGGAATTACTATCTCAGTGGATAAGGGGTGAGCAGAGGATGTTCCTCTTTTTGATTGTAGTAAGACTTTTGACATAGTTTCCCAAAAATACTATAGACAGACTGATAAGGTATATACACTAGATAAGTGGACAGTAAAGTTCCCTTGAACTGGTAGAACTACAGGGTTTGAAGAGTTTTGATCAATGATGCCAAGTCCATTTCAAGGCCAGGCACTAAAGGAGTAGCCTAGAGGCTAACATCAGGGCTACCACTTTTCAAAATCATCATTAATGACCCAGACAATGGGACAGAATGTACCATGGCAACTTTGCTAAAGGCACAATAAAGAGGCATGCTGCAATAGATGTTTGTGCTGCCATTGACAGGGACCTTGACAGACCAGACAAACTGGCTGGACAGGAACCTCATGAAGCTCAATAAACACAAGTGTAAATTACTGCCCCAGGAGGTAATAATCCTGTGCAAAGCACAATCTGAGAACAGACATGCTGGAAAGCACCTTGTCAGAAAATGCCCTGGGGATCCTGGTGGACACCTGAGTGGCTATCAGATAGTCATGTGGCCTTGTGCCAAATGCCAGTGACATCCTGAGCTGTGCAGAGAATAGTGGTGCCAGCAGAGAGAGGGAGGTGATCCTTCCCCTCTAGTCAGAAGTTTTAAGACACATCTTGATGCTGTGTCCAGTTCTGGGCTCCCCAATACAAGAGAAACATGGCTAGAGAGAGCAAACAAAGGGCCACAAAGATAACCTAAGTATTGCAGCATCTGCTATACATAGAGAGCCTGGGAAAGTGTGGTCTGCTCAGCCTGCAGAAGGGGTAGTTCAGTGACAACTGAACTACCAACATCTATAAATACCTGATGGCAATCCAGAAAGAAGATGCAGATGGATTCTTGTAAGTGGTGATCAGTGACAGGAAAAGAGACAATGAGTACCAATAAAATCCAGATGAAATTTCAACGAAATATAGTAAAAATAACCACTAAAAATGACCAAACACTGGAAGAGCCAACTCAGAGAGGTTGCAGAGTCTCCATTCTTGGACATACCCAGTTTGGACACAGTACTGGGCAGCCTGCTGTTACTAGCTGGAACAGAGGGCTGCATCTACTGGAGGAGAGTACTATCAGTACTATCATCTCCAGAGGTGTCTGCCAGTTTCAACCTCTCAGTGATTCTCTGTGATTCTGTTACTCATTTGTTTGTCCTGTGCTCAGATTATTCAAAATCAACCTCAAAATATTTATTAACATGTTTATTCTAAGCAGCAAACAATAAACACTCTACAAGATAGGCACCTTATCCTGTCACTGCAGCAAGATAAGCACGTCAAGTCCTCAGAAAAATTATTATCTTGAGTGAGCAAGTAAGAGAAGAGATAACCAAAACTCACTATCTGAATGTAACCAGTATAACAAGCGGCATTTAACATGTAAGAGCCATTACCCACACTATATACAGGCGTCTATACATACGTACAGATATATAAAAATATATACATCTACATATGAAATATATAAATTATACTTAAGCATGTACATACATACATAGATACATACAGATATACATATACAAATATAAGCACATGATGATAAAATGTTTCAACATACTATACACTTTAAAGAAATACAATTTTAAGAAAAAGTCACCTTGAGCAACAGTAATTGAAAAAAACTGTCAGCTAAGACCCAAACTGCAGCACTTAAATCTACTTTTTTTCTATGACCCTAAACCTACCAAAAATGAGCACACTATGATACACTAAGAGCTTTTAACTCTTTTAAGAGTAAAGTCAGCAGGTAGTGCTGAGAATTTAAAAAAAAAAAAAAAAAATCTCTCTGTCTCTAGCCTCATACTTTAAGAAGAATAGAATGGAAAATTAAGAAATTTACAGGAAGTGACCTGCACTCTTCAAGCAAAAAGGAAGAGTGTGCTATGAAAAACAGTCTGGTTTTTCTCATATCAAAATAGAAGAGCATTACTAAATTATTTCAATACCTGAAGTAAGATTGTTGGTACAGTAACCTTAGTAGACTTTGCTTTCAGCATTGCCAGGCTGATGCTACATGAAGACACCACAAAGCAGTCAGCAGCACGACTCAAACATCTGACACCTCATACAACCGGTAACAATAATGAAGTCACTAATATTGCTTAGGGTAGAGACATCTCTGGTGCTCACAGACATTCCCTTCTATCCTTAAAACATAAGATTAAATAAAACCTTTCTGTCTTGGTAGGGGAAAGGGGCCTTGTATGCCCCTACCAATGGTTTTACAGTAACCTGTAGCTTCCCAGAGATGTAAATGAAATGAATAGCTATTGCCATTCCACAAGCTAGATAACTTTGCTACAAACAGAATTAAGAACCTACACATCATTTCAGGTGATGTTCTTAGCTTTGTTTCACCACCACAATTCTGGTGAATATACTCGGACTTTGAGCTCAGCTGCCCCTGTTACTAAGAGAATACAAGGTGGTTTGGGGTAATCCAAGAAATCTTTAGGTTCCATTACCTGTAGTCTGAAAATACAGCACAGTGACAGGTCCTATAGATTATGACTTCTCATGGAAATGGCATAAATACTACAAAATGTTTTTCAGCTCACAGCAAAGAATAACCTGAAAAGTCCAATAGAGCAAAACAAGATTTGAGTAAAAATCTGACTGCCTCATAATTTACAGCACACAAATTAACAGCAATTACATTGGAAGAGGTGGTGGACAGGGTGGGGGCACAGAGGGTGAGGGAGTAAAAACAGGAACATTATTAGAGAAAATAATAGTTTGGAAAATCATCAGGGATAGATTTGGACTAGATACAAATAAAAGGAATGAAGTCATGGCCCATATTTCCACTAAAAACACTGAAGCAAGAAATTAAAATTAATTTTAGAATATATTTTACTATATTTGCAAACAGTTTAATATTTCCTGGATACTTGTGACAGCAAGGCTCAAGCCTCAGTGAGTCAAGCAGACCTCTCTAGTTTGATGTTCAGTGCTCCACTGTGTTCTGTGTCAGAGCACAAAGTTCTAGATCCTGGTATTTAGTGTAATGTTAAAGCAAAAATCACCAAGCTTGAAAACACGAAAATGAAAAGGTTATCATGGACTCTAAAGAGATCCAGAAAATCTGTACTGAATGAAAACATGAAAAACATAACAAGAAAATGCATTTCACATGTAATTCAGAAGCATGAAATTAAACCCAGTGAGGGGAAGAGTACTTTGCAAAAATTAAGCCAAAAAAGAAAGGTAATGGCTTCTTGAAGACATTCACCATACAGAATGTATCCTGTAAATACTGTTTGTTCATTGGTCCTAGAAATTGTATGTTCTGCACCTCAAAACTATGTGGCAGACTTTTAGTGACACACGGCAGTATTTTCAAGAACACCTTGTTATTCTGTAGTACCAGAGGTGCACTGGAGTATTTCTTCAATGTTTGATCTCTGCTAATTTGCTGAAGATAACAATTCTCTTGATGTCTACAGACACACCTGTCACTAAAGGACACAAAATGATTCACACGACCACTCTCAGTGTCAAAACAAAACCCGTGACTTTATTCTCTGACTCCAGGATTTATAGATTATCAGCAATGACCAGGGATTGGATAATTAAGCTACCACCTTCCCAAGCATGCAAAATGTCCATCAAAAGATGTTTCTTAGAAGGAATGTGATAAACAACTTATGTTTACAGTACCTTAATGGGAAGGTAACTAAAACCATGAAAACATTATCAGAAGGCTTAATTTTCAGGGTGACACACACCTACTGTTAAACTAAAAAAACCTCCTGACAACAAACTGACAGATATGCACAGTGCAGGAAGTTGTGAATGCACAAGACACAGAGCTCTAGTCCACTATGCACATATTGCCTTGGAGACTTCCTTCTCCAATTGAACATAGGAGCTAGTGTAAAAATTTTGGACAGCATTACCAAGGTGTCAGCAGATGTATTTTTCAAAACCTGCCTATGCTGTATATGAAAGGAAACACCAAATGAAGGAAGCCTTTCCTTTTTTCTTCTTGTTTCTAATGATTTCAATTGTGTTCCTGCTCTGTTTTCACAGAATGAAATGGTGGGGAATGTAGGAAGGCAGCAAACAGGGAGACAGAGCACAGGGGAGAACAGACACATTTACAAGACAGATTGTCTTTTTCAGGTCTAAAGTTTGAAACTGATGATGGGAAACTGAAGATACTAGGGAGGATGGGGTATTTTTCACACTATTTGTCAAAGAATTTTCTGCCAGCATCAAATGACAACCA
Source organism: Parus major (assembly GCF_001522545.3). Taxonomy (NCBI): domain Eukaryota; kingdom Metazoa; phylum Chordata; class Aves; order Passeriformes; family Paridae; genus Parus; species Parus major. The sequence continues at coordinate 31,929,506 of NC_031799.1, read as the reverse complement.
ATCATTCAATGTGATACTGTCATAAGACTAAATTTTAAATGAATTTTAAAAAACCAAACAGTTAACATAAATAGAAAAAATTAAATGTTTTAATCATGAAGTCAACACAGTTGTAAGACTTTGGCCTAGAAAGATGAGTAGATGGAAAGACTTCATATTCTCCTCAGATGTTTCCTTTAACTGGGGAGTTGTTACTTTAACTTAAATGATTTTTCTTTTCACAAAGATTTGTATAATTTTTTTTTCATTGAAAAACCATAGAAATGTAATTTTCTCTGCATACTGACATCTCAGGAAGATAAGGAGAAGTGTCAGTATTCTGTATTACAAAAGTACAAAATATTTGCAACTCTTAGTATGTATTGCTAACTGCTGAAACCGTGAATTTTACATAATATAAGCTTAAGCCTTCTTTCTTCATAGCAGAAATGTCAACAAGAAATTTCTAACTGAAGTTCATTGAGATTAGCAGACAGGTATTAGCAGACAATTAATTATCATGATACCAATCAAACATATACATACAGACATATGAAGCGTAAGTCACATACTAGTGATACCAAAAAATACTATTAATTACTGCAATACCAACAAGAGTCTAGGAAGGAAAATATTAAAGCCCACAAAAAACACCCATATGATTGCTTTACCAAACTGTTTTCCATAAATTTAGAGGACTGGTTATATGGAAAAACATAGAAGAAGATTTCAACTTAAAATAAATATGGTATTCATCTCTTTATTACCTCATGTTCAGACCTTATGTTGAAAAATGTCCTTATTTTAATGAATTGTGCCAAATTCTAAGAGGTTGTTTAGCAATTAATAGAAAAGACTACATTTTAAGAAATTTGAAATTCAAAGATTTGGCCAATTCAGATTGCAATATCCTAAGCTGAAACCAGCAAGCAGTAACTTTGCAAACTTGATTACCTAAATGATTCTAAAATGTCTTTATTTGCTGTCCTGAGTCCTCATACATATATATTTTTTCTGATAATAATTTCAGGAGATGAATTCTATTAGTCTATTGCTGAATTTCACAAATTCCACTGACTGCCTCTTTCAATACAATTTCTCAATAAACTTATGTTCATTGACTTTTTAAAACCCAACTGGTATTATTCCTTTTAAACATGAAAATCTTTTTTCTTGTAAAGACATCATCTTTCTTACAGAGATTTCAACAAATAGACAATTTAGGTTAGATGCATCAGAAATCATATTTCTTGGTTTCCCAAAAAAACCACTTAGATACTGACTCCTTATGGAGAGATTATTTGTGCTTGGAAAGTAAAGAGGAGTATCCTTACCCATGATTCCTACTTCCCAACAGCAGTTCTTTGGGCAAAACCACAATTTAAAGGAACATTGAAGGGAACATTATTTATCTAATATAGGAATGAAACACTGTATGCTTCTGAAATTAAGAAGTCAAACAAGGACAATCTCCTGACAATCCACTGAGTTACCAATTATCTTCTGACATTACATTCATTCTGGGGAATTCAGTAGTTCTTTCAATTCGTATAATTTATTCTGTCCTTTAGTTTTTCCAAGACAGAAATAATGCAGCACTAATCTTACAGATTCGGTGTAAAAAAATAGTGTGCAAGACCTAAGATAAAGCTTAAACCACTGCACTTTAAAAGTTTAGCACCATCCTATGTAGACTTCTGCTGACTTGTCAGATTTGACTCTAATTAAAAAGTTAAATTTAGGCTTAAAGCTTTTTTAAGTTTAGGGTGTTTATTCTTTCTAATTAATGTTTATGTTTAACTAATTATAATGTTACTTTTTTTTACTTTCAGTAGTTCTCTGACCCAGTGCAAATTATGGAAGTGTAATTTCTTAAGTCTATCACTACTCAAAAACAGGTAAGATATACAAAGAGTCAAAATGTATCAGAAAGTGTCTACATAAACTGGTAGACTTCCAAAAACCTTACCTCTTGTGAACAGAATGTAAAACAACACACTTTACTGGGGTTTTTTTTGTGTTACTGTACTTTTTACTGTTACACAAAAGTATCTCTAATGCACAATATCATTTTGCAAATAAAACAACAATCCTTTGAGAGGATTCAGACTTAAAGTTACTATGAAATACTTACTTAGCTCCAACTGCATCACAATCATTTTGGAAAAGTTCTTCCTGTTTCACATCTACCTGAAGTTACTGCATATACTGTGTAAACTTTTTATTTTTTTCCTCGTCTCTCCTAAATCAGTTTCCAAATTCTGCAAAGAAAGCATTTGAAATGCATTAATGAAGAAAAAATAGTTCAAATCTACTATGCATGTAATCTATGTATATAGATAAATAGATGTGCCCATACATACATGCATACATTTATTGCAGTCTAAGCAAATGCATATCGTTATATGTGCATGTATGAAAAATGTTAAATACCAGAAAAAAGGTGTACTTCAAATTTTAGGTGACAACCTTTTCTTTACTCTAAGAAGTTTTCCTTAACTCAATTGCTGGATGTGGAAGGAGGATCCTGAATCATATCTTCGCAAAACAGCACTTCCCTATTTAACTACTAAACTGATTATACCTTGTTTCTTATGCAGACATCCCTAAAAAAAGCAGCTATGCATTCACTGTTTTAAGCTCTCACAAAAGTTTACAGTATTGTGTATATGAAGTAAGAATCATAGATACAGATTCATTTTTGAGACTGCTTGTTAAATCTGTTCTTATTTTGCACTGTTAATTCAGTGCAAGGAACAGTTTCTTCAGGAAAAGAAACCGCATACAAGAAAATTTCTGAAAGTACACACTGAAAACAATACAAACAAACAAGGTCTGCCTTTTACCATAAGCTCTACTGTTGAAATTAGTCAGCAAACTGCAAAGGTGTATCCAGGAAACACAGCTGCAAGGCAGCTTACTCAAACAAGACTTCAATCTCCACCTTGCTAGACCTTGCAATAAACCTTGCTAGAATTCCCTCAGAAGAGCACATCAGTCCTTAGGAAACTTTGTATGATTATTCTCCCCAGAGTGCATTGAGGCAAGAATGGAAATATAAATATTACAGCAATATCTAGAACAGAATTTCAGACGGTGGCAACAGCCTTAGACCTGCTTTGGTATTAAGCTACTCACAGATGCAATCACTCATTCTCAGTAAGGCAAATATTCCAAGATTCATTAATAATTTAAAATAAAATCCTCCTCGTAGAATATCATCCCTAATCTACTGCCAAAAGTATGCTAGTTTTCCATTTACATACACACTTAGTTAAAGAAATAAGAAAATGCACATTTTTCCCTTTCAGAAATGATGCCTTAAATACTGTGGATATCAAAATATTTCTATAACTGAAAAGTGAATAATGAATTTCTAAATAAATTAAATTCCTTAAAATTGCATAAAAATGTCTTATAGGTATTTTTTTATATATATTTCAGAAGTGTACTACAATCAAATTCCTTGAAATTGTCCAAGAACTATCATGTCCTGTTAGTAATAGTAACATTGATGTAAGGAAATAGCAAAATCCACATGTGAATGAGGTAGGAAATTAATTTGTTTCCTGACAAGTATCAGGCTACATACCTGTTGTAGTCAAATGAGTCATGATTCAATGTCAAAGGCTAGGTAGAAAAACTCAATTTTTCCTTGAATAACGAAAAAATTCAAAATTATAAGAGACAGTTCACTATCAACACATACATTTTTTTTTAATTGTAATAAGGTATTTATAACTTGCAGACAAATAATTGTAGGGTTTCTCCTCAGTACTTTTTTCTCTGCAGCTAAAGGCATTGAATATGTGAACAAAAATTGTAATAGTTCATATATTCTGTGAATAAATTCTATTTGCCTATTTCAAATACCACACTATAGAGTTGCAGAGGTTTTCCATGGAAGAGATGAAAAAAATCTAACATTATCAATGCTTTAAATTCCCATCATCCATTGGAGAGTACAATACAAAGAATATGTAACACATTATTTTGTCACAGATACAACTTCAGAAGTTGTATCTAATGAGAAAATTTAAAATCAGAAAAAAATATCTCTAAGTACTTTATTTGTGACATATTTGACTTCAAATAAGTCAAAGGTTTCAAGTAAGAAATTAATCAGTTCAACCTTTTTGAACATATTTTGAAAGCTTGAGTTTTTTTGGAAGCATTACTGAAAGAGTAAAACATGAAAAAATGGAAAGGAAAAACTTGTTATACAAAATATTGAAATATTATATATTGATGTACAAAAGCTCAGGTGAATACTGACATCTCAAATAGAATCCTAGAATGGTTTGGATTAGGAAGGATTTGAAAGGTCATATGGTTCCAACCCCCCCTGCCATGGGCAGGGATATCTCCCTACTAAGTCAGGATACTCAAGGCCTTGTCCAACCTGGTCTTGAACATTGCCAGGGTCAGGGCATCTGCCACCTCCCTGGCCAATCGGTTCCAGTGTCTCCTCATCCTCATAGTAAAGAATTGCTTCCTAATCTCTAACCTAAATTTCTCCTACAATTTGTATTCACTCCTCCTTGTCCTATCACCACGGTTCCTGACAAAGAGTCCTCCTGTTTCCCTGTGGGCCCTGGTCAGATCCTGGAAGGTTGTTCCATGGGAATTTCTCTTCCTCAGGCTGGACAGCCACAACCTGCTCAGTCTGTCTTTGTTGGGAGGGTGGTGCAGTGCGCTCATGGCCCTCCTCCAGACTTGCTGCAGGAGTACCACATCCTTCTCATGTTAGGAGTACCAGAACTATACAGGGCACTCCTGCTGGGGTCTCACAGGGGCCCAGCAGAGGGGGAAAATCACCTCCTTTGGCCTGCTGACGCACCTCTTCCAATGCAGCTCATGACACGGATCTCTGGGCTGCAGCTGCACGTTGCTGGCTCATGTTGAGTTTTCATCAACATCATATTTTTGACCACGAAGTAACCTATAATATTTTACACTCAATTTCTGAGCATATGCACTTTTAAGATCACAGAGAATGTATCACATTCCCTTGTTGATACAGTAGTCAAAAAATTTAATGCGTAAACATGCTAGGTAAATTTTCACAAATTTACCTAGCACAAACACTCCTAATCTGGGTTTTTAAATTACAGTCTATTTCAATGGACAATGTTTAAAATACAGGCTTTTTAAAGCCTATTTTTTTAAAAAAAAAGCACCACTTAGAATAGTCAAGGCATCAAATAATTCAGTTATATGAGAGAGAAAAATGCATATTTATAGATGGCACAATACAAGACAGCAAGAAAAGGTGAATTTAAAAGAGCTTCAAACATGAAAAGCATAAAAAAAACAAGGCATGAGGAAGCAGAGTTATGCCCATTATGGAGTCACTATGAATTAACACCACAGTTTTGTTATTTGTAGCTTCAAACCCTTTGAAAGTCACTTTCAAAGACAGTAGCTTTGTTTTCATGTTTTTTCCTATTATATATTATGACAGAAGTGAGAGTAATTTTTCAAGGTCCCATCTCAATAAAACTCTCATTTTTCAGTGGAACAAAATCCAGGCTCCTCTTGAGAGAGATGGCTGTTTCTTTGGAAGTTCTGACCTTCAGACTTCAGAAACTTCAAAAAGTACTGTGTTAACTAGGAATTAACAAAAATAAACAAACAACTCACCAGTAAGCAATTCCACTATCTTTTACTTCACCTCCACTTAAAATCTGCCAGTCTGACATTTTTTCATCTACATACAAAGCCTTTTGTGACTTGAGTTTGGGGAAAAATACATTCATCTTGATATTAAACAATAGTTTAAGTAACCTCCACCTAAAGAACAACCAAATAAATAAGTAATTGATATTTAGATAGGGAGACAAGCTGGCTGATAGACAACTTTACCATTTGTTCACTTTTAGGATGTATAGAAAGCTGATATATAAGCTCTGGGAAGCACAAAAAGTTCTCAAGAACTACTTTAGGTAGAAAGCAGACTTAATCAACTTCCTGTACACTCTACATAATTTATATGAAGGTAGATACAGAAAAGACAGACAATAAAACACTGTTGTCAGCCTTTTAGCCATCTTTTCAGGTATCCTCCTGTTAACCTGTCTCACTCTGATTTCAGCTAATACAACAAAACTTTAAAGAAATGTTCTTTGAAGCGACAAATGATCCATAGCAGCTTTTCCTTCCTCTCAATTTGAAGAAGTTGAATTTTATACCTGGTTATAGTAGGTTACAATAGCAACCAGCCATTGAAAGGGAAAAGTGGCACTTTTCTTCAGTGGAAATGGTTTGAAGACAGGAAAAATAAAATAAAATAAAATAAAATGGCTAATAACACTTCAGCCTTTGCACAGGTGACCACTTTTCCAAAGAAGCAATCAGTAATTAAGATCTCACATTTCTACCATCTAATACATATTTTAAAGGCAATGTTGGGCTAGCTTATTTTGATAAGGATTAATTTTATTCTTTCAAACACAGGAGACTAACATAGATAACATCTGTATACAACAAATCATTAAGATTCTTAAATGGCATTTGTATTACTGAAAAACATGTAGAAAAAGATGCTGATTCAACTCCCAAATTAAAGGGTGAGAGGTAGCCAACATTCTCAGCACCCCTAGATGCAGTTCATTTCAGGTTGTCCCAATGGATGTGTACTAGTCAAGTTCTCTCAGGTATCTTCTGACACATCCACTCTTAGTATGTAACATTGAAGTCTGTCTCAAGGCAGAAACTTTTGGGGACACCTTGGATAAGACTAATTATTGTTTAATAAAAACAATTATTTAGTACCTCTGCTGTATTTATTAACTTTTGTAATTAATTCACTGTTCCATTTCAGCACCAGGTCCCCATTTTCCTTGTTCAGCCTTTCACTGAACAGTTCAAGAAACTCTGGTTGTATCAGTCATTATTTGCAACTCTCAACTTCAGGTAGGTCACTACCACCCTTCAGTGTCCAGACAATGTTTCTGAACTCCCCCTCTACAGCTTTCCTCATTTCCACATCCTGAATACTGTTGTTCACCTGCAGCCTACACTGGAGTTCAGTGGTGAATTCCATTTAGTCAAGCTGATCTCCCGAGACATCCACTTTTTTTCCCAAGTGGACCATACCTGAGCTTGGAGGAAGCTTTCTTTAAAGACATGGTAGCTCTTCCTGAGCATTTTATTCTTCAAAACTGATTCTCACAGGATTCCACCTACAAGTTTCCTGAACAGCTGAAGACTCTGCTTCTTAACTCCAGGGCTGTACTGCGCTGCTTTCCTTCCATCATTGTCTCAAGGTCTTGGCCTCAACAACTTTATGGTCATTACAACCAAGACTGCAACTGATTCTCATTTTCTTAACCTGTTCTTCCTAGTTTGTAAACAGCATATCCAACTCTATGACATCCCAGGCTGTCTCAGGCAACACTGATCCTGAGAAGTACCCTCTTTCACATTCTAGGCACCAACTTGACCTGCTTGTAACACCCCTCTGAAAAAACAGCACTAATTCCCATCTGTACAATCGCCCAGCTCTTTCATCCATCAGCATGCCTCATCAGACAGGAAGACAGAGACATAAAAGTTACTCTGATTGTGTTCATTGAAGGGGTGGGTAACAGACTTTTAATAACTTGTCCAATATTACAAGCACTAAATTTGGCAACTTCAAAATTATTTTAGCAGTTTGGAACACATTAGATTATTTTCTTCCAAGAATCAACAAATCATTTCTTGTCCTGGCAACTCTATAGTCCTTTAATCACAACCAGTCTGAAGAAGTTAATTTGAAGGAACTTTACTTCAAATGTTAAAAATCTGAATTAAGCTCTTTCAACAGAGTTTCCATTACCAGAACAATCCAAAGCATCACCAAAATTGCTAGTACAAGAAAAAAAGGGCATTTCTGGGTGAGGTGTTAATTCCATAGTTATTGCAATGAACATATTTCAATAATAGAAGAATACAGCATTGCAGTATACATTCATCATGTAAATAAAAATAATCCCATACCTAGATGTGTATATAAGCAGCTGTTGAATTAAGATAAGCCATGTTTGTGGCTCATTTATTAGAAAAATTTAAAAAACACTAGCCAATTTCCACCAGGAAAAAAATAATTTAATAAAATAATTTTAATTTAAATAAAAACTACTGTGCAGTGTGTATTCAGTTATTTCCTTTCTTTGCTTTATCATAAACTATGAAAATAATTTTTTAATATATTGTATGCAATAACAAGACACCTCACAGAACAGAGACCTTTGGAGGCTAGGACGGAATTTATTTGGAACTACACGTTCTTCCAAAACAACAAAGATTAAGTCTACTGAAACAAGACTATAAGTAAGTAAATTACAAATCAAGAAAAAAAAATGTTGTAATACTTTTAAGCTTTTATTATTTCACACACAGACACAGACACATATATATATATATGTTATCTCAAAGTACAGCATCTTTTATTTTTTAATGATTACATTTTAAGATGACTATTTGAAGTCAGATTCCTGCTTTGCAGCATCAATTTTTAAAAAGCTGTGGGTCTTAAGTGATAGAATGTAAATGAATGCAAGTCCCCACTGGTAGATTTGAATATATAACTTGCTATGTAAAGAAAATAACTTGTAATGAAATGTCTGGAGAAGTTAATTCTCAAATAACATCCAGGAGTCCATTCCACTTCGTACCTCTATTCTGGCATCATTGCCAGATTTTTCTTTTTACCATTGTGCCTCCTGCTTCCTCAGTTTCTCCAGGTCACTTAGCAGGTCAGCACAGCATATATTTAATCCCTTATTTTCCTCCTCCAGGTTTTTTATAACCAGTCTGTTTTGCTCTTCCTTCTTCTGTGCACACTCCTCAGTGTCCTGTAGAACAGTACCACAAGGGCCGATAAACAAAAAAGTGAGAACTAATCAGCAAATATAAACTGTGCAGTTTTACCCTCACAGCAGCTTCTATATTTGATGGCCAAGGTCACCTGTGTACTTTTATTGGCCTCTTTCATGCAGGTGGAAGGGTCATATTTTTTAGCTGGATGACAGCTTTGATGAGTACACATTTGCAAAGAGCCCATTAATTGATCAAGCTGCCTTTGATGCTGTCCCCAGCTATTTTTGAGACCCACACAGACATATCCTCCCAGACCTCAGCTTTATCAATTAATAATGCCAGTCCCATCAGAATCTAATTACAAGAAGCCACATCTTCACACTTCTACTTTCTTTGCTCCATTTCCATCATTAACTATTTATCTGAAAGTTATAAAGCTTGGATTCTTGGCTTTAAAGCATCTTTCTCAGTTGGTATGTGAGAAAACGGCAAGGTATAGCAAGGCCTAAGGCAATTTTTTCTCCAAGCTTGTCACTTTCTGTGCCACAAAGGCTGACACTGCTTAAAGAACTACTTCAAAGCTACAGTCTTATGAAACTATGTACAAGTCAATATACCTTAAGTTCTTGGCTTTTATCTTTAAATTTCCAGTTCAAGTTACCGAATTCATTCTTCAAACGGGCATTTTCCTCATCCACAGCACTTTTTCTCTGCATTAAGTTGTTTATCTCCTGCTGCTGTCCTGTGAGCCTCTATTTTAAAAAAACCAAAAAAAACTGTTCTTAGATAAAAAAGCAAGCGCAAAAGAGCATGCATGTTCTGTGTTTTAGGCCTACAAAATTTAACTATCTGACATATGAAGTTTTTAAAGCATTATTTTGATTCCACTAGCACTTTAATCATACTCAAAATTGAATGACTGTAAGATACAGTAATGCAAATGAGGAGCCAAATATCCTGCTGCTACCGAACAAAGAAGCCTATAAATGCAGAACTGAATGGAAATTACTCAGTAAAGCTTATGCAAAAACAGACATTTACAGAAGTTATATCTGTGTTTATGGATTAAGAATGCAATTGAATACTGTTTAACTTGCATTTCTAGCACATCAAAAATCAAGCCAGAGCTGAATTCAAAATTCTCCAGAATTTCCAGAATTTAGTAATTCTGAACAGTAAACAGAAACGACTATTGATCTCTGAAAATGATTATGATACAAAATATTTTTAAAGATAATTAAGTCTGGCTGAATTTGCAGCTCAAGGAAAATAATACAACATTTCTCAACACAGACTATGGGTTACTTCACCCACATATAGAAAAATCTCTGCCATAAAACAAGAACTTCACATTTCTGTGATAATTTAATTAGATTTTCATGACACTTGCATTAAATCAATGCCTATTTTTTCCAGGAGTCTGCTTTAATCCAACATTCTGTTTTGTCCCATCTGTTTCTAAATCAAAAGGGTTTTAATCTATAATATTTTCCTAGCAGTGAATACTACTATACCACCATAACTGTGGCACAAAACTGATGAAACTTTCATGTCAGTACTGAAGTATAACTGCTTTGCTTTTAATACATAAGCTAAAATGAAGCACGTACAGAAACATAAAAAATCATCAACAAGACAATAATCATCTAGATTATTCTACATCTGATAATATATGTGAGAGTTTTCAGTGTCTAAAGCTTCCATATGGTTCATAAGTATGTCAGACATTAAAAAAGAATAGATACACTGAGTAAAGACACAGAAAACAGTACATTTGAAGTCACATTTTACCTTTCAAATGACAAAATATTTATTCTTTGGGTATATTATTACATTTACAGAAATAAACTGTTGCTGGCAGAAATTATTTAGTTGTATCTTTAAAAAGGTATGTATTCACATTACTATGAAAAGCATCAGAAATTTTGGGTTTTATCCTCCCACTCTGCACGTCCTCATGGAATTGGAGTAAGCAGCTCCTTAAGACTCCTTTGAGTCTTCCTTCTACCTCATTACTACTTACTTAACATTTATTAAAAAAAAAAAGTCTGTACTTGGAGACACCCTTAAAACATCATTAAAAATCTCACCTACCTGAGACTCATGGCTCTGAGCTAAAAGTTCACAAACACACATTTTTATAAAAGATCCAGCTCTTTAAGGCATCTAATTTCTGAGTACACAGGTACATCACACTACTACTTAGTTTCATTATACACTGTGCAGAAACTGGGAAGCATATGCATATTTGTGAAGTGAAATCCGAGATATTTGGGTTCTGTTTTAAATGGGATGTTTTCCAGCAACTTAGAGAATAAATAGATAAGATGGTGCAAAAATACAACTAGCTGCTTCAAATGTTTGTTCTCAGATTAAGTTTCCAAGTAAAATAAACTACTTACTGTGAATATTCAGAATAGTTAGACAGGTTATCCTGAATCAGACTTGCACACTAATTACTTATCTCCACAACTGAACTGCTAAACACATTAATTCAATCAAAAGTCAGATATACCCCATCAATCACTAAGCAGCAAACTCGCCTGAGTAATTTACCAAGTCCTCTACTACAGCAGTAGTGGAAACATTATCCAGGTGAGTTACACTTGCATGGAAAAAATCCTGTTATGTTTCAAAGTATTTTTCTGGGGTATCACTTTGCATACTCTTATCTTTTCCTCTAAATGAATTCAACTTTTACTCTCGTATCTGCTTATTTCACATGCTTATAAAGAAGGGAAAAAAACCCAGAAGTATTACTCAGGAGCCATAACTGGGTAGAAATAAGGGTCATAAAAAGGAATTTCTGAGATACAGACAATTAAGGAAGTCTGCCCTTTCCTGTGCAGCTGTTTTCATACTTTGCTTCCTCAACCTATGTATTACTTCATATAATAGGAGAGTGAAGATTGATTTCTTACTGCAGAGAACACAAGCAGTGTTCCTATAAGACTACTCTAGTCTGGTAGGCAAGTGAAACAGCAAAGGAAAAAAACATACCTGATCAACACACAGGGCAACCTCCTACATGAGGTTATTTTGACAGATTTCACTTGGTAAAACACCCATCAGGAATTCATCTATTCCCATAGTATCTACTGATTTTTGTCTAGATACTATAAAGACAGTCTGACACTACACAAGAACAATCTCAACTTACACTTTGAGTCAACTCAGTCATACTTGTTTGAATACAACAGGGCAAAAGCAATGTTTGACAGCTTGGTGGTCAAGAACCATAAAAAACTCGCATGCAACTAAGGCATCTAAAGCACACTTCAACAATCTTCCAAGAAAGAAAACTATTCTAAAGTGAATTTGCTCCAATGAAAACCAAAAGAAACTGATTTTACCCGTCTGTTTAGCTGGGAAGAATCAAAGAGTATCCCCTGTATACTGCTGGAGCCTAGAGTGCTCGAGGCAACAGTAGATAGAAAGAAACACTGTGACCTAGTGGAACAGACCTTTTGATGTCTCACAGGGCTGTCATTCCCAAATTCATTTCCATCCTTTCCTATGGCATCTCTTTACCTACAACACAATACAGGGTTTTTTTTCTGTAATACACTGTTTATTGGCAAATACTATTTATTTTTTACAGACCTTCATATTAATCTGAAGAGGAAGCAAAATCACATACCAAGTCTAGCTGAGAAAATCTGCTGTGAAAACTACATATCAAAATGGAAAGGTGACAATAGCCCTTTATTGTCTTAGTGCTGAACACATCAATCTGTTCATGGCAGCAGAATGTTAAAATTATCTGCCCACATTTCATGTGAATAGACATAAATAAAAGGTTTTAAATTAAAACATCATTTTTACCCACTGTGAATTTAGACAGTATAGTACTGTATGGAGACAGTGAAAGTGGTGACAAAAGCAACTCTTCAATGATTCTGATTCCAAAAAAAAGTGAGTTAGGATACAACTACCAGAAGTTTCTTACTGTTTGATATTGCAGATATCATCACTGAAATTCAAGTCTTTAGTGAAATATTTTTCAACCTGCTACATAAAAAGCTTGTGGAAAGAACTATGAAACAACAGTTGTACATGTTATTATTGCATTTAGTGCTTTCCAAATTTTCATATTTTGGGAGTAAAAGCAAAAAGAAGTTGGAAAAACCAACTCCTAATTTTGCATTTTGAAATCAATCAGACTGCACTACTAAATCAGTACCGTATAACTGCCTCTCTACAGGTTCATTAAACATAAGTAAGAGTGGGTTTTATTTCATGTTAAGAAGTTATCTCAAACTGGAATAAAAATAATCTGGCAGAAACACAAAACTGAAATATCCTTCAATGTTGCTGCTAATAGAGAAATGAAACAACACACTGGGTGGTGAAGCACTTAATGAAAACATTCAAATCTATGCACCACAATATTAAAGGAGTCCATCTATGAATGCAACAAAAGGGTATGCATTTGATTTCTACCACCAAAAATATGAGGGTAAAAATAAATACTAATTTTGTACTTTCTTCATTGCATTCTTTATCAGAAGTTTTCACTGTACAGTAGTCCACTTCTAATATACCACATGGAAAAAAAGTTAAAATGAACACAAACTGATGAAAAATTGAAGTATTTGCCCCCTGAATTTAAGGAAATCCTGACATCTTCTGCAGAAACAAATTTAATTTAGTACATAAATTATTTTATTTAAAATTAAATGTGGAAATATAATCTCTTTTAAAGTACTCCTCAAAATTTCTACTTCCAACATTTTGTGACATATTTTCTCCCTTTCATCATTTCTTTTTCCTCAAGTAGTTGAGATTGACTTACCACACATTTAACTTCTTCCAACTCCTGTTTTCATTTCTAGCAGGAATTTAATCCTAAAAATGCTCCAGTAACATTTTACACCTTCCCTAGATTAAGTGTTCTTACATTTTTCTCTATATTTTTTTCAACTTTATTAATCCTTATGGTTCTCGAACATCCATATGCAAGTTTAACAAAAAGCATTGCTAGTCATAGTCTCATGCAGTCCTTCAAAATAAAGGGGAAAAAACCCAAACCAAAACAAACAAACAAAATAAACCCAAAATCAGACACCTAACAAAAGAAGTTCACGTTCTTTCATCTCATGACTTCATTAGATTCTTAGAGCATTTTCAGATGTAGGACAAACAGAAGTTCAATGCAAATAGTTCACAGAAAGGTAACCATATGCAATTAGAGTCATCAGCTGCATTCTGAAGTCCGTACAGCGTCTAATCAGAGTCTGAATGACAACAGCTAGTTATGATATAAATTTTATAATAGAAAATTGTGATATATAGATATAATATAATGATAATATAAACATGATATATAAATGATGAGTTATTTTTAAATCCATACCTCTCTAGAGGTAAAACACCAACAGTGCAACCTGATTCTATTGCAGATAGATTCCAGAGCATACCTGTGTTCAGAGCTAAATATTCAACTTAGAACTTGACTATTAACAAGGATGAAAAAAACAATGAAAAATAGTAACTGACATACAATGGATTTAAATGTAACACATGTAACAGGCATATCCCATTTTTAATTCTTACATTTCATGTAAGATTTCATTTATTACATTTCATTCCTAATCTTCTGCCAGATCAATCTTAAACAAATTAAAAAAGCAAAGAGTAATTGAAGTGGGGGAGTTCAGTTGATTATCATTCCACCAAGGTTTGTTCTTCCTCATCCAATTCCATGCTCTCCAGGATTCCCTGAGATAAACCAATTCAAAAAATGGCTTCTGAGAAAAAGAAGTATTAACCCACAAGCAGTTGTCTATAAATCCATTCCCAAAATGAATGAGAATTTTTGAATGTCTATTTCTATCAGTATTAGATATGAAACACAACATGGTAATTTAGAGATGTATACAAGGAAAAACATTCTTATAGTCTATTCAAACGTGCTTTCATACCATATATGTGCTGTTGGAAAAGGACAAGTCTGTTTTGCAGGCAGTACAAAAAAAAATATCAGTCTTCTTTAAGAGGGTCAAGTAAAATGGCCCTACTGAGAAGCAGACCAGAACAATGAGCAGCTGACTTCATCCTGCAGGTGGTGAATATGTGCTTACTTCTCTACTACTAGTCAGTGTTGTTCCTGAACTCTCACCTGACCCATAGACTAAGGAAGGGTCAAACAGCATAATCAATTATAAACACCATGTTCCCTATTGCCCTCTTTGAACTTGTCTGGTGTGATTTATTTGGTATCTTCAGCAAAGTTTGCAATCTTAATCGAAACACCTGACAGAATTTTTCAGTACATGAACATGTGGTGGAAAAAAAGCTGTGGCTTTATGCAACTCTACCACAACACCTTCCCTAGCAGCAATGGAACCATCTCTTACCAGCAACTTGCTGAGTAGGTCACAGCATGGCAAAAACTTTTTTTGCACCACCTCCTTTCCACTCATTCTGCTCCTCACAGCTCCACTGCAGCACCCTCCTCTCATTCACTAAAACAAAGCTTTACTAGTATTTTCCTCAATATCTTACAATCCATTGTATCCTCTTCTCTGTTCCTTCTGTTGTACAGGTATAGTGCAAGAAAGCACTGCCAGTAGCTGCACTTTTGCATCAACAGGGGAGCCATATTATGATACATACGGTTTTCCACAATAGGCTTTCCATCTCTGAAACAAGGAATACAGAAGCTCCTTGCCCTGCAAAGGGGAAATATTTAGAGGCATTTCTTTTGCAAAAACACGCCTCTAATTTGTAAATGAGACACCATTTTGTCAAAATAGAAAACCTGTAGCTCCATAATAAATCCAGCATCAATATCAAGCAGTATAGCATGTGTTGTAGTAATGCATCTGCTACACTTAGAAATTTACTGTCAATTTTACTCTACTGAGCTCTCAGGAAAACTACAGTAAATACTGACAATATAATCTGACAGTCTTGCCATAGCTAGTGATTCTCTGCACCAGGACAGATCAGATTTTCTATAAAAACCATAACACAGTGTAATACAGCAACACTGCCTAATAAATGTAGTTTCTGTTTTTTCCTCTCTTCTTAGCAGCTCTACTTTGAAGCAGTAGCAGCGCAACCTTCTAGGTCAGAAAACAGAAAATCCAAAGTATCTTTCTATCCTCTAGTCTCTTTACCAATTTCAAATCAAAACCAATGTCCTGCTAAATAAGCTTTCCTCTTATCTTAATTAAAGAGCACAATCTTGATGGAAGCAGATTTTTTTTTTTTTCCCTACCCTTTCCTCTTCAGCAAGGCTTATACAAGGCCCTCAAAGTGAGTTAGCCTCTGGAAGAGTGCATGATGATCTGAGATCTGCAGGAATCAATACCTACTAGGATCTATGCCTGACACAGCAGTACTTCATTACACTCTATACATCAATGCTGCCACATCAGGTGTAGTAAATAAAGAACAGCTGTTGCTGTGATCAACTCTTCTGACAAGCTCCTTCTAAAGTGCTGTCAGCAGATTCATAAGGCCAGAATTTAATCTCACAGGGCACTGCCTGCTTCTTTCTGCTACTTGGTCTTTAAAGCAAAGCTATTCTCTTGAT
This sequence comes from Parus major, assembly GCF_001522545.3. Taxonomy (NCBI): domain Eukaryota; kingdom Metazoa; phylum Chordata; class Aves; order Passeriformes; family Paridae; genus Parus; species Parus major. The sequence continues at coordinate 31,913,179 of NC_031799.1, read as the reverse complement.
TTTCAGGAAATCTGCCTGTATTCAAGTAAGAAGCCATGATATGTGAAAAACTTCCTCATCGAATGTCCTTACAAAGGGAACAAAATCCAGCATCTCAAAACTGTACTGACTTTAGAGCTAAAAAAAAAAAAAAAAATGGATCACTACAATGACCAACCAATACACCGAAACCAGTAAAGAAGTTAATCTCTGATACAGTGAAAGTAGATTCCATTGGCTAAAGAAGCCATTTTTAGCTCAGATAAAAGGCTATTCTGCTTTAACTCTCACTGCTACATGGTAACTATTCTGGGCTGAAAAAAAAAAATTCCCAACTAGATACTAGCTGAGGAGAGCATGAATGAGTTCATAAACATGACCTCCCTCTTCTTTCTAGGTTTGACCACTGACCTCTGCTCAATATTCAAGAAAGCATGCATTTCAAACTAGGTTACTGGGCAGAGAACAAGTGACATCACATTTCTTTACTTACTGTTCTTTTTTCTGACTAATCCAAGTGCAGGTACTATCTCTGTATAAACACAACTAAGAATATGAAGGCTGAGTAATAAAGACCCAGAAGCTTTAGCCAACTTCAGGAATGGCTACTCACGTGAATTATTGAAAAGGTAATGCATAGATTTACAGCACACCTCTATAAATACCCAATATATTCTTTTCTGCAGAATTCAGTAGGAAAAAGTTATGTTTAAAAACTATTTCCTCAAAATGGAGTAAGCTACCTCACAGAAACACATTTTCAAATGGTAGAAAAAGTATTCCTACTGGGAATTCATACAAAAGTACTAATGAGCTATAAAGGTACACTGTAATTTAGAGCTTATTAACTTACTCAGTCAAAAAAGCCCACAGGTATCAGCCATAGTCATCATCCTACCTACCTCAGGTAGCATTTTATCAATAAACCAAAATCAGCAATTTTCAGCTGTTTGCATATTTTTCTTCCCATCTTTCTAATTGAGATCAGCTCCATAAAAAGGTTTCTTTCCCTTAATTTTAGGAGAAAACTAATTTGAAGACGTCAAATAGAAAGGCAAAAAGACATATGATAATTCATTGATGCAGTTCAAAGGTGCTACATAAAACAGGTTTCATCACTGAAGGTTGATCCCTTTTCCACTGTACAACTTGAGTCACTTTCTTTTTTTGAAGAAAAAAAAATTGTGTTAGTGTTCCCTTGAACATGCTTTGTTTGCTTCATATATAAATCCTATTCACTGGACAAACTTTTTTTGCAAAGAGTTTATAAAATTCATATAATCTCAACACTGCTGGCACGTTCATTTGAACCCCTTATTATCAAAATTATCCTCATGTCCCTCATTACCCAAGAATAATCAAGCTTACTTGTACTGAAAATAAAGTATTTAGATGGTAATAATATCTATTTAAATTTGTCCTAATTTAATAAAAGTATTTTATTACAAAGAAAAATATAATCAGGTGACAGTACAAAAGTTAAGAAAAATTTATCAGTGTTAATTAATGCTTGAAGGTAGAATTATGTTTCTTTCAATTGGACCCATTAAAGGGGCTTTAATATAGATTTGCACAGCAAGCTGAAGATTTTCAAGTGCAGATAATGAGGCAAGCTAGTACTATTTTAACCCCTCTAGAGTATAATCAGTTGATAAGGTTTTGAAACGTTACAAGGTCTAGGACAAAAAGATTAGCTTTAGTTCTTCCAGATCAAAATTGAAACCTAATTAATTAACAATGTTATAAGAAAAGGTTTACTGCTATTTTTACATGTCTTTAATGTCATCTTCTAAAGAAAACAGGTTAAGATATTTTAATTTATCCATTGTGTGAATGGCAGAGGACTGTTCCCTGCTCCGACACTATCTGCTAAACTAATTGTTTGAATTTAAAAATTTCACACATTCCTCAAAAACCTCACCTTATTTTTTTAGGAAAAAACAGCATCAGTGATCTACTTAAGATACACACAATTATTATAAATTAAATACAACAGCTTAAAAATGTTTCCAAATAAAAAAGACAATGAAAATATTTCTGCAGCAATTTATTTATCAGACTTCAGAAGAAGTAAAATTCTAAGAGAGTGTCCTAGCCACTTAAATATAGAAGTTAGAAATTATTTTCCTTGAAACAGAGAAGTGATGCATACCATGTAGGGATACATAACTGCTGAGAAAAGAGTTTTGAGCCACTGCATAAAACAAAAATAACAGCAAAAAAATCAGTATAGCAGTCTAGACATTAATCTCAAAGGTTTAAGATTTTTACCACACCACTTTTAAAATAAATATATCTATATGCCAGATGAGGCCCAGTTGTGACTATCAGGACCAAAAGTTACCAATAAACCAATTAAAAAAACAAAAAAAATTAAGTGAAAAGTACAATGGAAAACACAAATACAATATTTTCTGTGCTGAATTTATGGGCAGTAATAGACAAGAATAATCGTATGTGCTTTAACAAATTTATTTGAGTTTTTGAATGGTACACCTTGAAATGCTCCACACTAACTCATATCTAAAATGTTTAACACAATATGGAGTTATGCAATAAACTCATGACAAGAAAAAGGTCTTATTCATGAATATAAAACTGAAGATTACAACACCATATTTTAGGAGAGGTGAAAAAATGAAGTTGTATTAAGTAAATGGAAGTTCAGTGCATATACTGTAGCCCTAAGATACTGGACAGCAGAAGTTTTGAAAAATTATGATTTACACTTTTATTCCTAAAGTCTCAAGTCTCATTTTCATGAGTAACTGAGCACTTTTCTTCACTGCTAGATTATAAAAATGTGATTAAAGACCATATTACTTCTCAATCATAGTTTCCAAATTTATTATTTTACTTGATTTTCAGTAATACCCATTAAAATAGAAACCTCTCTAATACTTGAAATATCTCATTACAAATTAAGCTCATTTAGCTTTCAGTATGAGCTAACTATGTGGATGTATCTTATCTAGGCTGTGGAGAATATGCTCTCATATCTATAGAAATTTTAGAAATCCTTTTAGGTATGTCAGGATAAAGTCTAAGCACAATACAAGACAAGAAATATGATCTCATGTTCTCCTTATACAACTTTCTTGTTATTTCTAGACACAATAGAAGCTTACATTTATGTCAAATTATGAGAAAGCTCATTGATTTTTCTTTTTTTCCTTACTCAGCATTAATTTACACAATCAGCTTTTTGGTGGCCACTCAGAAATTCCTAGACAATAAACCCTAAAACAAATTATCTTGTTGCAACTGTTATCTCTGTATGATGCATGAAGGGGAAGGAAAAAAAACAACAGAAGACATCACTGGTTAATCTCAACTTCCTAGATGTAAAAAATTTGTAGACTGAAATACACAGCCTTCAAGTCTTTCTGTCTGTACTTTACAGAAAAGAACACTCATTACCATTACTGTCAAAATGCACATTTTCACAAGCAATCTATTTGCATGTTAATTACATAAATAGTATCTTTTCCTCCTTAGATGAACAAAAAAGGAACACATTCAGAAAAACAAAATAAATAAGAACACTATGTTGTTTTTTTAAGCCAGCTCCATTCTTTGATACCAAATCACTAAAACCTTGGACTCGGGAAACAATCCCTCTCTTGCTTCAACCCTACAGCATTCCAGCCAAGGGATAAGCCAAGAAGGTCAGAATGACATCACCTCTGTACACTGTTTTCATACACAGCACTGGCACCATCTGGTGCCCTTCACAACCTGTCCCCCCAGCTCAATGATACTCTAAGGGAAGCTAATTGTAAGGGCTGCATTAGAGTTGTCAGGATCATCAAAACAACTTCTGTTCTCCTCATCTGTTAGAATCACTGAATCACAGAATATCCTGGTTTGGAAGCAACCCCCAAAGATCATTAAGCCCCACTCCTGGCTGTGCACAGAACAACCTCTAGAACCACACCATGTGTGAATCACACAATGCCCGAGAGCGTTGTCCAAATGCTTTTTGAACTCTGACAAGTTTAGTGCAATGGCCACTTCCCAGTGCCCAACCACTCTTGGGGTAAAGAAACTTTTCCTAATATCCAACCCAAACCTACCCTGACATCTCCAAGCCAATCCCTTGGAACCTGTCACCAGAGATCAATGTCTGCCTCTCCTCTTCCCCTTATAAGGCAGTCATAAACCACAATGAGATTGCAGATGGTCCCTCAGTCTCCTCCTCACCAAGCTGAACAAGCCAAGTGACCTCAGTCACCTGTGTCCTCCTCTCAAGGGGGCTTCCCCTCAAGGCCCTTCATCTTCATTGTTATGGTACCCAAACCAGCCCCCAGCACTGGAGGTGGGGCTGCCCCAGCTCAAAGCAGAGCAGGACAATCCCCTCCCTTGCCTGGCTGGTGATGCTGTGCCAGCACAGGGCTGTCCCTCCTGGCTGTCAGGGCACTGCTGGCTCATGTTCAGCTTTCTGTGAACAAGGATCCCTGTATTTTCTGTGGGGCTACTCTCCAACCTCTCATTTCCAAGTTTGTATGTATATCCAGAGTTTTATCATCCTGTTGACAAATTCTTCTTTCCTGGCTGCCAATTTTCCATGGTTCTAGTTACAATTTACCAGCCTCTCTCTATTTCCACATGGATGATGTAAACACATTACACCATCAATTTTACATTTCTGATCAATTACAGTTTCAGCTTCTGAAACTGATCTGAAAGCAACCTCATGGAGATGGCACATCCCAAGTTCAGATGCTGCCACAACAGGCACCCTTCTTAAAAACACAGTACTGCATACATATTCCTATAAAGGTCTTCACAGTATTTTGCTTTTCACATAAGGACAGGATAGACAGGATATAAATGCAGGAATCACACATTGTTGGCTTCTAAATATGATCTGTGTGTATGCACCAAACACATTACACATCATACATACATGAGGATGAGATACCACACTGAAACTTCAGCCACTGTTGTAATACAAAATAAAAGTTTATTTAATAACTAACAGTATTTTAATTTTATTTATTTATATTTTATTTGCTGTATTATTTTATAGATATTTATGTATTTCATAGATCTACATAATATATGCAATATAACATTATATTATATCATATATATTAAATACTGGATATAATTCTATAAAATATAAAGTATATAATATAGATTATACATGGGATACAGATAATATTTTATATATACATCATACAGTCTCTATAATAAACAATTACATAATAAAATATAATGTATCTATTGTACTTCATATAATATATAACGTATGTATGTTTTCTATGTATTTGTTTAACTATGAACTAATTCAGAAATAAATAAAAGGAGAAACACCACCAATACTATGGTGGGGTTTTTTTAGGCAGAAGGTGCAGCAAGTTAATTATTTTGTGCTTGTCAGGATGGCAAATCTTACCAAGATGTGCATGGGCACATTACAAACTTGAACATATTCAGAGCTCTTCTAGACTTAAATCCAAGTTTAGGTTAGACCATAGGGTAAGATGAGGCAATGAACTGACAAGATTTTTCAGAAAAAGTTTAATCTAAAATAATATAAACTTTTTGGGTAACAGATCAACTGTCTGAACAATGCAGAAGAGCTTAAATAATACTTCATTAGAAATTTATCATCTCTAAATCATCTGCAACTTCTTCCTGAAGACACAATAGCAAATCATTTTATCAATTTAGCAAACATAAATATGTTGTCAATGACAAGTTTTTTTAACTGCTCTATTAAAACATAATATGAACCTGTTCTAGAGATTTTATTTTGCTGTCTTTGGCTTGCAAAATCTCTAAAAGACTTCTGTCCTTGACTTTAGCTTTCTGTTTTTCTCTGGAAACAAACAAAAAAATAGACACTTTATTAGTCATAATTTGCAGTTAATCATTTGAATTTTTCATGTCCTGATAATGAATGTCATTTTAAAGCGCAGAAAATTAAATTATCTGAAGCTGACAGGCCCTGCAGAATTAATCAGGGAGCATATGGCAAGTGACAGCAAATTACATCTGTAAACATCTAATGCAGCTTTGTTCAAAAAGAAACAGAAATAAGAGATCTTAATATTTTTAAAGCAGCTGAAATTATCTGTCTCTCATTCTTTCCCACACAGAAAGTGTACTTGAACACAGAATGAGCAAAATGCTTTTGTCCCTTTGCAATATAGAATCACCAAGCACTTGAGTTTGTGAAGTCCTTATCTCTGTTACATGGCATTTTTCTGTCTGAAACAATGCTTTTGAACATCATGGATAATTATTTTACTATATTCCACAGGGATAGAATGTGCAACTTTTACCTGCAGAAAAAAAAAAGACAGCTAAGAAGCTTGAGTAAGGGGGATGAACAAAGCCACTCTGTGTGGTTAATAAGGGCACATCTATTATCATCCCTGTGACTCTTTGCTTTGTTTAACAAAGTACCTCATCTCACTGCTTTCTTATTTCTTAACTGAGTTCAAATACTGATGCCCTTGCTGGTTTCCATTTTAGGAAGAAAGAGAGCAAATGTTGCAAGAGTAAGGACATTCACATTCCTAAGTGGAAGTCACAGTTCATATCACATATGTGTGACTAAGGGGCTGAAAAATATATATTCCCTAAAAATGTCCAAACATTTCAGGCAATCCCAGTACCACAGGTGACAGAAGCAGAAGCTCATTCAGATTACCCCTGTTCTCACAATACAGTTAAAACTTTCATCATGGGTGGTATCAGCCACCTATGGAAGCTAGAGAATCCTACTAGAGCAACTCTTCCACTACCAAATAAGGAATGTTTCAGAGCTGGAAGGGAATGAAATACTAGTACACATGAGTCTGTAAATCTGATCTAAAGTGGATGAAAATATCCAGCTGTATGCAAAAGGTTTGATATGCTGTAGCATTTTGTAACAGTGAACAATAAGCATAGTAAATACATGGAGGATTATTTTTCTCCACTATTAAGTATTACTGTGTAGTCTAATATAGAGGCCAGTGGGCCGATTAACAAAGAATCCACAACTCTCCCTTGGAGGGAAAGCTCCTAGACAAGTTCCTTCATTGCTGGGGCAACGAAAGGAGTTTTGCAAATTTTATGTACTCCATGCAATTCTTTGTACCCCACTGGTCCCTCCCCATTGCTCTGTCCCAAACCTCAGCTGACTAGTCTTGATGTCCCTATATAAACCCTCGTTTCCCTCTGACTATCCAGTCTTTCATCCCTGACTCCTTCACAGTAGCTGGCATTCTCCTCGTCCCTGGACCAAGAACAAAGGCTCCTTGTGGAACACCACACAAGGCTCCTGTCCCTCCTTCCGTGCTGCCCAAAGAGCTGCAATCACCCAACAGCCCTTTTCAGGGCTGAGAGCTGAGATCGCTCTCAGCAGGGTAGGGAGTGTCTGTGCCCTCGAGAGCGTCCTTCAAGGACATTTCTCTGGGAAGGTCATGGCACACAGACTGCCCAGACCATGACAGCTGGCAACCGAACAGGGACCTCTGTCAGAAGTTTCCCTGAGAAGCATCTCTTGCAGCTGAAAGCTGCAGGACACAAGCCGCTTTTGGGTTACCCAGCTTCCTGAGGAGAACCCTTCCTATTCTACGGAAAGCTATCCAAGGGATGACCAGGACCCTCGCTGAGGCCTTCTGGGGAGGATAGGAGAAGAGATCCCCTGAGGACCAGTTGAAGGACCACCAACCCTACAGATTTCTGTTGACCCAGAGGGCTTCATGCTGTCTGAAGAAAAATTTTAAGTTGTTATACTGGGGTCTTTTCTGTTTTCCTTTTGCTGTTGGGTGTGGGAGTGAAGAACTGAGGATGGGAAACAAACTGAGCCATCCTAAGCTCAGCCCTCCTCAGAGGTATTCTTATTACCAAGTTGTGAGAACCCTTGCTGTGGCAGAATTTAAGTTTTCTAAGGGTAACTAAAGAGATTTGTTCATTGGGTTTTTAAATATTTTCCTAATGTTACAAATGATTCTATTCTCTTAGGGGAGTTTTGAGGCAACGCTGGGACAAAGTTATACAACATTCAAGTGGGTGGTGATTTATTGGTGGCAAAGTTCTTTTCTTTAGCTCATATTATCATTAAGTCAGTTGAAAAATTCGGGGAATGTTCGGTATAGGTTTTGGTCCCCAGTTTCCCCTTTACCCTCTCCCAATGTTCCTAAACCCGCTTCATCACCTGAGGGGCAATCTTCAGGAGGTTGTTGTGATATTGCATAGGATGGCTGCTGATCCCCTGATGCCTCCCGATCCCCTCTCCCCCCTCACCAGGACAGCACTGGTCAATCTGCACTAGACCTCCCCTCCTCCTCCACCCTATGCCAATCTACCCACTCCCACCCTTTGCTACTGCTCCACAAAATGGGCTGGCAACATAGCCAGCCCCGCCATTTTGTCAGCCCTCTGTCCAAGTTTTCCCACCTCCAACCCTCAAAATGGCCACCTCCCCGTCCCTCCACCACCTTTCTCTGTGCTTCCCACTGCATCTGGATCCTCCCTTTTCCTCGCATTGTCAGTGGGTGTAACCACATCAGGACTTCCCCCTATAGTCAGGAACTCCCTTTCCTCATGGACCGCCCCCCCTTCCATAAACTCCACCTGTTCCACTATTGGCTTCTCCCCCGCTGCCCAACCGCCTTCTGGTTCTCATACCAGGACCAGAAATGTTAATGGCAGCAACTGGAAGGAAGCCATTCTGGCTTCCATGGCCTCACGCCATCTGGCAGATCTTGTCCGTCCAAAAAGGCCCCACACTCCACTAAAGCACCCTCCATCCTCTTTGGAGGATGAGAGTAGCGAATCCTCAGACTCGAACACCCAGTCTGAGGACCCCTGGGCCAAGACTCAAAGGGAAGCCACCGAGGAGGGAGACTGGGAACTGGTAAATAAGATCTCTCTGCCTTCCCAGTTGTTCACAAATGTGGGAGAAGGCCAACAGCCAACAACTCCTGGGACCACACACCCTACAGTGAAATTAAAGAACTAGTTAAGGTGGCAAAGGAACATGGCCGAGGATCCCATTTTTTCAAAAACTTTATCAAAGCCACCTTCTCACACGCATTGGTCTCTCATGACATCAAAAATATGATGAACTATCTCTTTTCCCCAGATGAATATATGCTGCAGGAATGGCAGTGGGAAAAAAAATCTAAAGTTCTTATCACACACTTATTCAAAAGATGCCAATAGACCCAGTTTGTCTATTGAGCAGTTATCAGGAGAAGGTGACTTTCAAATACCAGCTGATCAAGTGAATGCTATACAAGAAGCTGCACTGCAGGAATAGCCACCACAGCCAAAACATCTTAGCTCCTCACCCCCGATAACATACCAACACAGCACTTTATTAACATCAAGCAAGGGGTTGATGAAACATTTGTGAAATTTGTAGACCGATTAAAAGTGGTCCTGGAAAAACAACCAGAAAGCCCTGAGAATCAGAAAGATTCAGAAAGAGGTTCTAAACAAAACTGCTCTCACAAATGCTAACATGTAATACACAGCTTTACCCCTTGACAAGGAACCTACCATTGAGCAAATGGTGAAGGCTTGCACCAAGAATTCCTCCACCAAAAACACTGCGGCAGAGGCAGTTGCGAAAGGCACAGTCACAGGGTGGCAGGAGCCTCTGCTGTGGATTCCCAAAAAGACGAAGACATGTGTTTCTCCTGCAGTGAATCAGGACATTTTCTAAAAGACTGCTCAGAATGGATGGCCTCACAGGACAATTGTAAAAACTATCAGCAGCCCAAGGTACAATCGCCTTATTAGCAGCGCTCGGGAAACTTCCAGCACAGGGTGGGATGGCCCCGTGCTACAACAAGTGGAAAGCTGTCCCACCCCACTCTGCCCACCATTCCAGAACACTAGAAGAATACAACATTGGTTCTGGAGGTTCCTCCACATATGAAAAAGATCCCACAAACTCAAAGGTTCAGGTGGGAACCCAGCACCAGCTGGTCAGTGTGTTGTCCATTGACTTTTCTGATAAAACTATAAAATTTCAACAGGAAATCTGTGCCACGTGATGGCCCTTGAAACGTTATTGAGGACTCCATCAATGGGCCAGAACAAATAAACATTTTACCAGAAATTGTAACTATAATTTCAGGGGATGAGATTTTCGTCTCCGTCTCCTGTGTCAACCCACCATGCCAGCTTCCTCAGGGTCAACCTATTGCCCAAGTGTTTTACTACCTCCTGAATATCTGGAACAAGTCCTTCTCAATCCTACCATGATGTGGACACATATTGTGGGTAACAATAAACTCATGTTAGAGTGTGGCCTGTTCTGTCATGGGGAAAAGGTCTCCCATCTAGGGATGACAGACACTGGGGCAGATATCACAATCATTGCCCAGTCTGAATGGCAATCCACTCAAGAGTTGTGACGTGTGGCTAGTATGATCTCAGGGATCAGGGGTGTTGCAGTTTCCATGTGTAGTGCATGCAGTGTTGTTGAAGGTCCCAAGGGCAAAATGACAACCATCTGGCCATTTGTGGAGAGGGCCCCCTATCACACTGTGGGGCAGACACTTGTTGTCCCAATGGGGGACTTCCATGCACATTGCCTGTAGGGATTTTTAGTTGGAGCCACTGTATATCATGCAAACATTACCACTCCTCAACTCACCTGGAAACAAGATCATCCAGTGTGGGTTGACCAGTGGCCCCTTCCTGATAAAAAATTGAGCGCTTTGGAAGACCTCGCAGAGGAGCAACTTGCCAAGGGTCACATCACTGATACCAACAACCCTTGGAATTCCCCTATCTTTGTCCTGAAAAAACCCAGCAAGGATAGGTGGAGGCTCCTCCATGACCTCTGCAAGATCACCAAGGCCATTGAGGACATGGGGTCTCTGCAACCTGGCTTGCTCACACCCACAATGCAGCCTTGGGACTGGAAGATGGCAGTAATTAACATCAAGGACTGATTCTTCAACATTTAACTCCATCCCCGAGATGCCCCCAGGTTCATCTGCTCTATCCCTTTCTCAAACAAACAAACAAGTGCCTCTTAATACGTACCAATGGCTGGTCCTTCCACGAGGAATGAAAAACTTTACAACTGTATGGAAAGTTTATATTGGTATGTCATCCAAATCCAATTGCCACTGAGAAGACTGTTCCCTGAGGCTCTTATATACCATTCTATGGATGACATCCTTGTCTGTGCATCGCAAAAGCTTACCTAGATGATACACCAAGGAAGACCATTCAAACCATCAAAGTGGTAGGCTTTGAGATTCACAGGCCAAGATCCCAGTACGCCTGCCCCTGGACCTACCTCAGACTTCAGATCCATGAGCAGACCACTGTACCCCAGCAGCTCTCCACCTGGGATGACCCGAAGACCCTGCAGGATCACCACCAACTCTACAGGTCCATCAACTGGGTGCATCCCCTGCTGGGAGAGGTTCTTGTGCTGCTGTTCAACCTTCTGTGCAGCAGCGAGGACCTGGATTCACTGCATGCCCTCACACCCGAAGCCCAAGTGTCCATCGCCATGGTTCAGGAGGCTCTGTCCTCACATCAAGTGCATTGCTTCGAGCTGCGCCTGCCCTTTCAGATGGCAGTCCTAGGTAAAGCCCTACAGTTTCATGGTCCTATTTTTCAGTGGAACACCCAGATGAAATAATTTTAGAATGAGCATTTTCCCACAATCAACCTACAAAGACAATCACCACCCCTCAAGAACTGATAGCTGACCTATTTAAAAGGGATAGGGCTTGCCTCCACTCTCTTGCAGGGTGTGAGGTCACATACATCTTCCTACCACTGACTACTAGGGATATGAAGCAATTGCTCCAGACCAATAAGAGCGTCAAGTTCACTCTCAATAGCTACCCAGGCCAAATTTAGATCCATTTGCCAAGCCATAAATTGTTTAATTCGGCTTTCAATCTGGTCCCCAAATTAATGCAAAGTAGGAAACCTCACAAAACACTGACAATTTTTACCAATGGCTTGGGGGCATCCCAGAAGGCAGTGATGACTTGGAGGAATCCCAGGACACAGAAGTGGGAGTCTGATGGCCAAGTGGTGGAAGCATCCCCACAAATTGCTGAGTTAGCAACCATCATAAGAGCTTTTGAGAAATTCCAGGAACCTTTCAATTTGGTGACAGATTCAGCCTATGTTGCTGATTAGCTTTGAGAGCAGAACATTCTTTTCTAAAAGAGGTCTCCAATCCAAATTTATACTACTTGCTTTCTAAATTAATCTCTTATCCCTCACAGAAAGCAAATTTCATATTATGCATTGAGGTCACACACGGACCTCCCAGGTGCCATTGCAGAAGGAACAGAAGAGCAGACAACCTAGCCATGTTTTCCGAGATTACCAACCTACATGGCAAATCCCACGAATTTTACCACCAGAATGTACCGGTGTTAATAGTAATGTCCAAAGAGCGAGTATGGTCGATTGTTGTGACTTGCCCCAACTGTCAAAACTATCAGATACCATCTGCAGGTTTTGGGGTCAACCCACAGAGCTTAACCAGCTGCCAACTTCGGCAGACTGATGTGACACACTTCCCATCTTTTGGGAGGTTAAAATATGTGTCAGTTGAAAGATTCTCAGGTATAGTGTTTGCTTTAGCCCACACAGGAGTGCTTGCGAATAGCCCTGCTTACATGTCCCAAAAACTAGAAGACTTCTTCAAACGGTACGGGGTGAAGCACACCACAGGACAATCAATTGTAGAATGGACACATGGTACCATCTAGTGGGTCCTCGATCAGCAGTGGTGGGGGGGCACAGAAGTCATGTCTCCCATTGACTCTATAAGGCTCTCTGTTATTAACTTTCCAAATTGTTCTTTTTCAGAGCCAACCCTCCCTGTATTCCAGCACTTCTCAAACTTGGCCCAAGCTAAGCTCAATGAGAAGCTGCCAATGCTGACCAAAGATCCTGAAACCCAACAAATATCTGGTCCTTTACAATTGATTACCAGGAAGAGGGGGTATGCTTGTGTGTCTTCCCCATTCGGTCCCAAATGGATCCCAGGGGAAAACATAAAGCCACACCTACGCCTTGAAAACACTGCTCCCTCTAACAATAACAAAGTCTCTGAGTTAGCCACTGACCAATAAAAACCAGTTCTGCCTGGAGATGAAGACATTGCTGCCGACTACTACGCATAGCCAACCATCTTGTCACCAAGTCTCAAACAAGACACATCCCTGAACTAGACATTGCCACAGGCCAGATATGATCTGACAATTGCTGCTACCCTATTACTTCCCACAAACCTGTTCAACCCAATATGTTCCCAAACCCCACTTACACCCCTACACTGTTTGTTGCAGTCCGCAACGTCAGGATCTTGTCCAGGAAGATGCAGGGTTCTGGGGACCAGCATGGAACACCAACGAGACGGGCTCCTGGTTCATGAAACCATTTATTCAGCATGGGAACCAACTCAGATCCAGAACAGAGAGCCCCGAACAAAGGCCGAGGAGAGGTTTTTTGAGGGACAGAACTCTTAAGGGTCTCCACCCTTGAGGGTGGAGTTCAGGGTCAGGGACCATTAGAAACACAACAAGGGAAAAACACCCCAGGGACTCAAACCCAATCAGAACACCTGGGCTGTCTTTCAAAAGGGGTTTGGGGTGGGACAATGTAACTCTTTGTTACAAGAGTTACAAGCCATGTTGCAACATCTGCTCCTTTTTTTTTTCCTTTTTTTTTTTTTAATTTGAAGTAGGAGCTTAAACTGTTTCCAAAACTTACACCATAAAATTTCACCTCTTCCACAGACCACTCGCTTTGGTTTGTGGGACACTAAAAACTCAATAACAAAGCACAATAAGTAAACAGAAAAAACACAATTAAAAACAAACACTTAGATTAAACAGTGATGGTACTCAATACAAATATAATGGCTTTTAGTTCAATCTCTTCCAGTTTAGGATTTTCTTTCAGGAAGGGTGCAGCTCTTAGATCTCCTCTCACAAGGGGCAGCATTCTTAGATCTCCAGCTTCGGCTCTGGTTCCAATGTGGGTGTTGCCACTTTAGATGTTCTTGGTGAAAGGCTGGCTTTGGGAGCTCAGGTTACAGTTTCAATGTCCCCAGAGGAGGTGTTGCCCGCGATGGCAAAGGCAGAGCCCCCAGGGGTGGAGCAGCCGAACCAAGGGGTGGGAGCGAAGCAGGAGTTACTGGGGGAAGGGAAGGTTGGGGACCGGAAAAGAAGGAGCAAGGCGGGAAACAAGGGATCCCAGACCGCGTGGCCAGAGCCATCTTGGGATGGGGGGGGAGGCCGGGATGGACTTTCCCGGCCAGGGAACGGGGAATATGGAAAGACAGGGGGTGAAGGAGGACACGGAACGGCGGGCAGACGGCAGCAGACCCGCATCACTCTGGATGTTCTCCGTCCCTTGCCTGCCTTCAGGAAAACAGGGGATGGGATGGCAGAAAGATACAAGGGTGATGGGGAGATGGCAGCAACCCCAAGCCATCTTGGCATTTTTTCATCCTTTGTACAGCCCTTAGGAACATAGGAGAGGTGAAGATACAGGGACGTATACACTAAAAAAAATGAGGAACTTCACAGAAAACAAAAAAACAGTTCACAGGAAGGGCCATACCGTCCATAATCATGCATAATGTTAATGTAATCGTCCATAATGGTAATATCATACATAAAAGTACTTCCCATGTATATAAAAAAAAAAACAAAACCATCCATAATACGACTCGTTGGGTGATGTTAGATCTTTGTCCCGGTGTTTGGTCTTGCTGCTCCCCCACCTCCGTAAGCCCTTTTTTCCCCCCATGCCCGAGGCACTCTCAACTTGGCCCTCCTGCCAGGTCTCTTGAGTCCTCCTTTCTAGGGCAGGGGTCTCGGTGGCTCTCAAGCTATCAGCCAGGGACTCACAGCGTCCATGCAGCCGGTCCTGGTGTTCTGGTGCTTCACCGGATGCCCGCATTCTCCACCATTTGTTGCAGTCCGCAACCTCAGGATCTTGTCCAGGAAGATGCAGGGTTCTGGGGACCAGCATGAAACACCAATGAGACGGGCTCCTGGTTCATGAAACCATTTATTCAGCATGGGAACCAACTCAGATCCAGAACAGAGAGCCCCAAACAAAGGCCGAGCAGGGGGTTTTTGAGGGACAGAACTCTTAAAGGACTCCACCTTTGAGGATGGAGTTCAGGGTCAGGGACCATTAGAAACATAACAAGTGAGAACCTCCCCAGGGACTCAAACCCAATCAGAGCACCTGGGCTGTCTTTCACAAGGGGTTTGGGGTGGAACAATATAACTCTTTGTCTCCCCCAAGGAGCCACGTTGCAACACTACCCTGCATACCTACCTTCACACTCCAGTTCCTCCATCTCTCCGGTCCCAACCCTAACCCAACCTCCTCACACCCACTACACCTTTCAGAGTTTTTTTTAATAATAAATAAAGGAGAATGGAAGGGGAAGAGGGTGGAGAAGTGAAAAGAAGAACAACCTCTCTCCCAGACCTAATGACTTAACAAATTCTGTTTAATTCCCTGACAGAAGCCCTTCCCTCAGAAATACCTACCCCCCAGTGTGAACATGATCTGCCTTGATGTAATCATTATCACCGCATGGATGCTCCTGAGATCACAGCATGCCTTCGGCTGGGTAGTCCCACAACTCAGTCATAACTTATGGATCACCCTAGTGAAGTCCCTCCAATAAGAAAACATGCCTATCCATGGGCTTGGTTGACAACCCACTGTCATCATGCCTGGTCAGGATTCCTTCTAAGCCCAGTGAGAACCTCCCCATGTGGAGGTGGCCCAGCACAGAGAGCACCTGGGACTGGTGGACAGAGGCTTCACTGCACGCACCCAAAGAACTGCAAGAATTGGATCTAGTAGGGTGATCTAAGGCCAGCTATTGTCTTCAGTTTTATTTCTGGAACCCATCCATTAATTTTATAAGAGATGTAACCCCATATAAAAAGATGTACAGTTCGGCCAATTGGTGCAACTACATTATCAAAATGCCATTTGATGCGTCTAGCTCCTTCTATCCCAGAGTGCTTCCCTGGGGAGTGCTCCTCCTCTGTGGAGACTGGGCTTGGGCAGGGATCCCCTTGCACCTTAGAAGAGGTCCTTCTACTCTTGGCCAGCTTACTGCCCTCACCCCAAACATAACATTGCTACAGGATTGGCAACAGAAAAATAGATTGGCACACCAAAAATGATTTTATTCAATTAAATAAATTCAATGAAAATTGTGATCCCAAAATTATTGGTCCAAAGGCAAAAGAATTGCAGCGTCCTTCCACAGGTAGCTGTTGCAAAAAGCCTTGGTGAGCTATCTCACCTGGGGTGCTGGCTCAATAAGCAGGTCAACACAACATCAAAAATCCTCAGTGATCTTCAAGACACGACCAGGCATGCCATTCTGCAAAACCAAGCAGCCATTGATTTCTTCCTCTTAGCCCATGGACATAGGTGCCAGGACTTCGAAGGTGTCGCTGTAGCAACCTTTCCTCACTTTCTTAGTACGTCTCCAGGAGCATCCAACTGCTGAAAGAAGACATCAAACAACTCAAGGTCGAAAAAGAAAGAATGGCTTCAAGACTTCTTTGGACATTTGGGGCTCAAGGGATGGGTCACTTCTCTTTTAAACAACATTCTCTGGGTTCTTTAGTGGTTTTTATTGTTTTACGCCATGTTTTTGTGTCTTTTATGTTGCTTTAAAAAGGCTGCAAGTGAAGCATTTATAATAAGTAAAGAAGAGGGAGATGTGGAGGATGGTGGGCCAAATAACAAAGAATCCACAACTCTCCCTTGGAGGGAAAGCTCCTAGACAAGTTCCTTCATTGCTGGGGCAACAAACAGAGTCACCCCCAGCCTTCCTTGCAGACCCTGAAAGTTTTATGTACCCTCATTGGTGCCATCACCTCTGCTCTGACCCTGAATCCTCAGCTGACTAGTCTTGATGTCCCTATATAAACCCTCGTTTCCCTCTGACTATCCAGTCTTTCATCCCTGACTCCTTCACAGTAGCTGGCATTCTCCTCGTCCCTGGACCAAGAACAAAGGCTCCTTGTGGAACACCACACAAGGCTCCTGTCCCTCCTTCCGTGCTGCCCAAAGAGCTGCAATCACCCAACAGCCCTTTTCAGGGCTGAGAGCTGAGATCGCTCTCAGCAGGGTAGGGAGTGTCTGTGCCCTCGAGAGTGTCCTTCAAGGACATTTCTCAGGGAAGGTCATGGCACCCAGACTGCCCAGGCCATGACAAATACTATGAAAAATTTTAAAAGCTAAACTACACTGCCATAACAGGCCATACAATAAGGTGGTGGTTTTTAATAAAGTTCTATGACTGCTAAAATATTTAATCCAATCTTGAGTGAACAAATAACTAAAGAAAAATGGTATGGAATTTGAGGTGAGGGTTTTGGAAACTCAGATCTCAAGGCATTGTAGCTCTAAATAGCTCTCTCCTATTTCAAATATAGCGGCAATGATATGTTATAGGACTTGAAGAAAACTAAGAAAAACCTACCTGAAAAGGTATGCATTTAAGCTACATTTAGCTTAGGAAAAATAAAAATATATGGGAAGCAGTCAGTTGTATCACATTAAAAATAACCTACTTCATAAAGAAAAGAACTCAGTGCTGTGAAGTCAGGTGATGAATATTCATCCAGTATTCCAAAAGACATTTCACACCGGAAATGTATTTAACATTTTAAGTGAGACAGAAACTTAACTGAAAAATGAATAAGGTCAGATACTGACCTTAAAGCATCTGATCACCTGCAATCAGAACCATCAAGATATTGCATGATAGGTTGCTAGAAAGTCATAAGCAGCAAAATAAACAGTAAAGACAGTTTTTCATAGTTTATCTTTGAAAACTACAGGAATGGAGTTAAGTAGACTGTGATTACAGAAATTCATGCAAATATGAAATGATTTGATGCATTCCAAAAGTTGTGCTGCAATGTCCTTAAAATACAAACAAAAAAAGGAGCACCAGAGGCAAAACAACAAACAGGTTTCAAAATATGACAGGTTATCAAACTGATTTACTCTGTTTATAATATTTATCTATCTAACAGAAGTCATATTCTCAGCTATATGCTAATAAATGGTGAGACTTTCTGGTAAATATATAAAACTCTGTACTAGAAGATATTACAAACCTTAAAGAACAGGAGTTAGTAAGCAAAAATGTAAAAATTGGTGAATAATTTATTTGTATACTTAACCCAAAAGTTTGTGCATGTTTCTGAAGGAGACATACTGTTCATGATAGGTAAAAATTAAATGAAACAAAAACTGTTTCAATATAGAAATAGTAATGCTTCTTCATACTTAATTACTTTGCTGTGGAATCCTAAATGGCTATCAACAATTACTCATTCTCAAAGAAAATACTTGCAGTAATCAAATCCCAAATATCTGGGGCGGAAGGTTATCACTCTCCCATAAGCATGCTACACCATGATCTATAATAGAGGAAGTGATAGACCTTCAGTGATCTGAACTGCAAGAAATGTAACATTCACAGTTTCCTCTGGTCTTAATCACAGCTAGAATACTTAAGAATTTAAGATTAGACATACAAACAACTATCTGATCCAAAATCCTAAGAGCTTTAAAAGACAAAAGGGGAAAGTAGGTCTTTACTACAAAGAAGAATCAGGTGCTGACACAGAATCATACCATTAACCACACACAGGCCCCAAGAACTGAATAGCACTGCCTCCAGCCCTCAGAAGTACCTTGACCCTGTCTACCACCCACAATATGCCATCATCTTCCTAACTCTAACCACCATCTCCTCTCTCAAAGTCAACCTTTCAGAAAGCAAGACCCAAACAGAACTAAAACTATATAATCAGATATAGCCTCTTAATTCAACTATGCAATCATCACTTGAAAATTATTAAACTTGTTTTCTAATGCATCAATGGATCTGAAAACTATTTCTGAAAACTAACTTGGTAAGTTAGACAAGTTTCCCTAAGGAACTTTACAGTTGTGGATGGTAAATATTTTAAAATTTATTTTAGAAAGAAAACAGAGAAAGTAAGTGAACCAAAAGCCAAGTAAAAGAATAAACAGTTCTGAAAAACAGTATGCACAGCTAGTTCTGATTTATTATTGGTATTTAAGAATCTATTGAATGCTCTGACTTCAGGACATAGCTTCAAAATATGGGTTCACAGAATAAAGTCTGGGATTGGAGAGAAAAAAAAAAAAGAAACAGATCACTGATAAAGCAAAAAAATACACCTGTAACAGAGCTACACACTAGCCAACAGTTTACAGCACATTTCTAGTTAAATGCATAATTTTCAACCTATCCAATGCTTGGTAAAACACTCCTTCAAACAAAAATGTCAAAGAACATAGTTAATAAACACAGATCTATTATCATCATGAATGGGTAAAGTTTAAATAACTTTAATATATTATAATTTATTAAATTATAATATATTTATAGATAATACACTATAATTATTTATAATTAATATAATTTAAATAACTTATATTATAATTTAATATATTTTGCCTTTGTGATGTTTTCTTTCAAGCTTTCTAGATACCACATGCTTGCTAATGCCCTCATAAACAGTTTCACATGTAACCACCCACAGCTAAAGAAAAATGTTCTAATTAATAGAAGTTAGGTACACAATGGAAGTTGTCAGAAGCCTAAAGTATAAACTGACACCTC
Organism: Parus major; assembly: GCF_001522545.3. Taxonomy (NCBI): domain Eukaryota; kingdom Metazoa; phylum Chordata; class Aves; order Passeriformes; family Paridae; genus Parus; species Parus major. The sequence goes on along the minus strand of NC_031799.1, from coordinate 31,893,534 downwards.
ATATACAACTTTATCAGCAGTTTCTCCTGATGGCATAGGATACTTTCCCATGCTTCTTACAGGATAGCCCCCCACAGACATTCAAGGCAGTGTATCTGACTGGCACTTACATATTGTATTTGGATCTGCTGTCACACCTTAAAATGGAACTTGATAGGAATTGCAGTAATCAACTCTTCCGTTTTAAAAGGATAACAAATACAGAGGAAAAAAAAACATCTTCAAACAACTTCATTCATTAAGCTGTTTTGTATTTAAAATGTATTTTTAAAAGTCCATTGGAATATGGGGGGGAAAATTCAGGCACTGTCAAGAAGCTGATGATGATCAATGACTGAGACAAACTCCTGTTTAGCTAATTAGAATCACTGATGAGCAATAATGATGTGAGCTAAGAATATTTGCAGACTTCTTTAGGATGAAAAATGGAGTGAAGAGAGGCTGTCAATTTGTACAAGTTCTAAGCTCCAATCAGTTTTCCCATGGGTACTACCTATTTTAAATGTTTAACACAGATGCATTTAGCTACAAAGATTATCAAGATTCAGCTTCCCACAAAAATGAAGAAACTGAGAAAATATTCTTAAGCTTGATACATTTCCTCTGTTATGATTTTTTTCCTGTATTACACTCTACTCAATTATATAACAGGACAACGTACTTGATGTCTGGCACCATTTTAATGGTGTGCCAAAAATGAACCATTAGATTTTGAGGAAACATTTATCCATGAATGAGGCATGAAAACAGCAAAAACCTTAATGCTTTAAAAAACAGAAGTCTGGTAAAGTTTCTAAAAACAACATCCTTCCTACAATCTTCAGCAAAAGCAGTATAAGCAAAGAGATATCCTGTACTTTACCACAGGTCTTAATCAAACAAGAACTTGTACATTTGTCAAAAAAAAGTAAGGAGTCATAAACAATTATGCCCCATTTAGATTAATTAGATGAAAATAAATTTAACTAATAAATTGAATTTGCTGTTTAGATGTTTCATGGAATACATCCTTTCAGTTTTACAAATCACTGAATTAAAAAAAAAAACACAAAAAAGTGCAAAACTACAAAAAAACAAAAACAAACAAACAAACTCACAAACAACAAACCCAACAAAAAAAATCCCACAAAAACAAACAAACAAACACAAAAAACACCTCAAAACCTAAACCATGTCTGAAACGTATCAAATTTGGTCTTTAACAGAAAGTTAAGATTATACAGCAAGCTTTGGACAGTGTGGTAAAACAGTAAAGGCTTCATTTTAACAGTGTATCTCCCTAACAACAATAAAATGCTTCTAGAAACACTGCTACTTCTGAAAGACATTTCATTGATTTGAAAGGGCTGCTGAACTAGAAAGGCTATAAAATATCAGTTGGTGTTATGCAGCCTTAATTTGACTACCTTATCTCTCTGTCCTCCAGCTCCCAAGTATTTTACAGACTTCCACAATTCACACATTCTCTGTTTGTATTGAATAGATCATTAATCACCCATTTGCAAAGTGAAGTTGTAGAGCATAGACTGTCAATGTTATGGTAAATATGGCACCAATACTGTAATTACTGTGTACAGTTACATCCCTGTGATTGCACAGTCTGTGGTTTGTAGAAACAGTCTATGCCATAATCTTCCAAGCAGAAACTTCACTTTGTTTCCAAGTATCAAGAACTGACTAAAAAACAACAACAAAAAAAGAGCTAAATAGTCACTTTATCAAGAGTTTAATTTCATGTAAGAATCTAGAAGATCCTTATACTTCATGAACTACAACTGATATACATAATTACTTTTTTCTTTTAATACTTTCAGTTGGTACTTTTAGAAGATTCAGACAGCATGGAGCAAAAAAGAATTTAAATGAATACCACATAATTTGCATTTTTCTAACTGCTTTTCTAACAGCAGTTACTTTCCATAAAAAATTATATATACCTATTTTTGTTTCTTTACAAAAATAATTTAAGGTCTAATTACAAATATTAAATGAAATTGTTTCCTTAGTAAATCATCTATAGAGCCAGTTCTATATTACATGATATATATCAAAATGGAAAAGCATCATTACAGACACATAAATTTTCTTGCATCTTTAACTTGATTGATTTAATTTATTAGATGATGTATTAAGGAATAATATTCTCATTTTAAACATATGATGATGCCTTTTTTTAAGCAATATACATAAAATACCAAATATATTTTTGCACTAATGTAGTATAAAAATAGTGACATTTTTGCCCAAGAATTTTGCAAACATTTTTCATCTAAAATACGCAAGTCTTTTACAGTGTTGAAAATATCAGCACTTCAGAACAGACTGCTTTAACATCTGCACATCACCAGGGTTTCCCCCAAGGATTTTTAAATGATGCCTGCCTGTGCTGAATAAAGTGCTAACTTGCACCTTGCATTTCAAACTGTGTCCTGAGCAGCCATCCAGTTGGTACAACACCAGCTGAATTCCCAGAGGCCACTGTTCAATCAGGCTTGACTGCAATTATCATGTCAATATTTTGTGCTCCGATATGCAGATATGCACACATGCAAACTGCATAATACCTTCTTCTCCATGGAATGTTGACTTATGTTCAACGTTCTGAGAATTTTTAATGAAACAGGATATTAAACTTTCATTAACTGTAGAAAATCACAATTACTTGACCTTAGCCAGAAAGGTTGTACTCTTATGCTCTATTATTCTGTCCACTGTATTGAGTGATAGTAACTGGGCAGTCCATTGTATTTTAAATTCAGAGTGACAAAATGGTCACGGCTTACATCTTGTTTACATCATTGTCCTCCTGTCATTGTGTTTCCTGTTAATTTGCAAAAGGATGTTTTAAGAAACCTTCTGCACAATGTTTATCATCCCTTCAAAAAGATGCAAGATACAGATTTTTATTTCAATTAACATAGGTTTCTATAGTGTTTATTTGCAAAACAAATTCACTTATCCTTTTACATAAAAAGTACTCGACATTTTCAATAAATTTGCACATCATCAGTCAGTGAAGAATCAATGTCAACCTGTTTATGTTTCTTCCACAATTTGCTACTCACATGATGCTGCAAACCGCAGGGTAAACTCCTGAAATTACCTTTCCAAAAATTCTTTGGTTAGTTTTGATCTCTTTTCAGCCATATTTTTGTCCATCTGTTCACCTTTAGACAGATGTAACTCCTCAGGAAGAACAACAACAAAACTCTCAATCACTGTTACTAACATTCAGGTTGCCACTGTTCCTTAACAGTGGCCTGAAATGATAAATCCATTCTTTGCCTTTGCAAAATCTGCAGTAAACAGCAAAGTTCAAATCTAGATGTGGAAAAACCTCTCTGTAAGGCAGGCTTGCCACAGGTAAGTATCTGTAAGGGTATCATCTCACATAATACAATTCCCAGGTACCTCTACCAAGTCTTGTATCATTGCCACCGTTTGATCATTAATGGATCCTGCTACATCTCCCTTCCAGAATAAAGGAAAAGAGTCAGCTAGAAGCCCTAGAGGAAAATTAGTCTGTTGACTTGTCAAGCTTTCATGTGCTATAGAAGGAAGAGCCTTAAAGCAGAGTCTGAAGTTTGCAAAAGTGTTTCTAAACCTTTCATACTCTCATCTGAACCCAACTCCATTTCAGTTTACACATGCATTTACTTAATAAGAGCTATTTTCTAGCACCTTGTTTTAAATCATAAAAAAAAAATCTTTCAGAAGGCAGCAAACTAGAAATAGCATACTCTTTACATAATACTGAGATCAATAGTATTTAAAGTAGCTGGAAAGTATACTAACATGGGTAGTAGTTTTACAATGGCTTGTTTAAAATACCTGGAGGCTTTTACATATCCCAAAGGCATTTCTCATTTGCACAGTAAAGATAATTTTTTGTTTATATCTGAATATTAAATTGGGAATATAGTTATAGTTATCCAGCAAGAACTGCAAAGACTGCTGAAAAGTGTAATATCATTGGTGTATTACTGGAATCAGCAGCATAGCCATAAAAAAGTACAAGTTAAATTTTTACAATTTTAGGGCAGGAGAACTTCTATTTTGGGGCCATGAAAGCATTTGAAAATAACAGACAAATAATGGCAAGGTACTAGTAATTTCTCCCTACGCCCCCCAAATTATATCTTTTATATTTTCCTAGGTCGTTTGGAAAAAAAAACTAAGGAATTACTGCAATGCTATATTACTATAAGGAATACTATAATGCTATAAATATAAATTGCTGTAAAGTTAGTACTGCCCACTCAATTCCCCCTAATATGTATTTTCTTTTCTTCACCACACATCTGTGGTGTAAGTTGCTCTAAGTGAACATTTTGTCCTGCATCTTTTATTTTCATCACTGTAATCTCACAAAAGAAGCCTAGCTGTCTCTTTCATCAATTAAATGACTGAAATCCACTGGACAATACTGTTTGATTCTTTTTTATATATATATTTATATATTTATATATTTATATACATACATATGATCTAGCCAGGTACACATGCCTGTGCTTTCTTAGATTCTGTCTGCATCCATTACTTATCTGGCTTATATGACCTCAGGCAGTCTCTAACAAAGATCTGGCAGGAAATGGAAGTTCCTTGGTTATGGAATTTTTGGTGGAAAGAGCACACTGAAAAATTAAGCTATGCAAACACTGGTGGTATCCATGTCACAAGAAGAAACAAAAAAAGGTTCAAATCCATCACATTCTGTTTGTTTCTATCTCAAAATCTCACAATAAGCCCAAGCAAAATAGAAAAAGTTCTGAACTTGAATATGACTGGGTCTCTGTTGTCCCTAATATAGATGAGAAGGAATGAGACTTATGTGGTTTTGAAGTCTACGAGACTTAAGTGGTTTTTATCAGATTTCAGTGTAAATTTCCAATTTCCACCTCATCTGATACAACTGTGTATAATATCAAAAAATGGGCTCCAAGCAGCATGCATCCTCCCAAGTGACATGCTTCAGGACTCATCTTGCTTATAACAGTTATTTGATCATCCCATCTTTTAAACTCTTTAAACCCACATATTTTTCCCAGATTAACAAAGCCAAAAAATCTATTGTCCTGCAATTTTCTGGACAGCAGCAGTGTCCAGAAAGTAGATAGCAGATTCCCTGTAAAGTTAATCAATGCACTGGAACTAAGATAAACTGATAGTAGCATTAAAAAAGCATATTATTTACTCCTATAAAGTGGGAAATAAGAAAAAAACTTTTCTGAAAGGATGAGAGTGTGAAGAGGTACAGTCATGAAACTGAAGCTACTGAGGAAATCATTATGGGAAGTAATAACAGGAAAAGTGGATAGAATATATGGGGCTGTAATTTGGTTGTGCAGAAGGTTCACAGGTAAAGCTGGGCTAGAAACTATTTCCAAAGTGGCAATTAGACCATACTCAGGCAAAAGAGATGAAGCTACATCAATTAAAGAGAAAAATACACACTACTGCTCCATCTGTCAAATCAAAGCAACCGAAAGTTCAAAGTTGTGATTAATAAAACTCTTATATACTGAATGGGTTTTATCCAAACCTATTCCAGGATTCTCAGGAGTAATGATAACACCTAAAAAGATGCTGTGGAAGCAATTTCTTCTTTCTTAATTCCATAATTCAGAGAAGCATGGAAAAGCTGTGATATACAAGTATAGCCTTGAGTTCAAAAAGGTTCTAAAACATTAGTGTAATTCTAAAAGAGTAGAGGACATAAAAAAAAAACTAGACAAGCACGTTAACAGAATTATGTTGGCAAGGTTTCACATACCAATCATCAGCCTCTATACAGTGCAAAACACATACGGAAAATTTCAGCTTATTATCTTGCTTTTGTGCATGAAGGTGGTATATAACAGTGCCACATTCATTGTATCAATAAGAATACACAAAATTACCAATTTCTGTTCTAAATAAAGCATAACATAATTTAAAGCCGGGGACAACTATGAAGCATAAAAACACTCCTAGAATGAATGAATGAAGAATAAAAAACAAAGAAGACAGACTGCATCTTATATAGGCACATAATTCAAGAACTCTAAATAATGCCTTTATTGACCATTATTTAAATCCCTGCTTTCTAACACCTCTATGATTCAATTCATCCTAATATCCTGATTATTTTTATATGCAACATAAATAAAGAATGTTAATAAGCCTGAACACCTGTTTCTGCCTTCTTAAGCTTCAGGTAAAAGAACTACAATTTTCCACATTGTTCAGCTATGTATAAAATGTGGTTAGGATACTAAAGTTTTTTAATGTTTTTAATATAATTGTGCTTATATACAGGTAATGTATGTTTACATATATTAAATACTGAATTTATATATTTTAAACAGTTCTCTCATTTATTTATGTTTTATGAAGGAAGATGAATTCTACTACCAATATTCTTATAAAAACATGACTAACTTTTATTGGGAAATAAATAATTATGATTTTGCATTTCAACATAAATGAAGGATGCTATGTATTTGTGCATCAGTCTTTATCATATATTAAAACTATTTCCCAAATCAAACATGAAAACAATAGTAAAAATAGTATACTGTCTGAAGAGCCAGGCTACTACTCTCTGCAGTTAAGTGTCCCAGTACAATGCCAGCAGTTACTTGATATCATCACTGTCAACCACATGTAAATGCCCCAGTAACAGCTATCTTAAAATAAACTGCATGTCCTCACATCATCACTGTCTTCCTCTGGATATGAACCCATTAGACACTGTATTTTTGGACAAAAACTTCCATTGCTTTATGCTAGGCAGAACAGGGGACAACACTATAAAAAACAGTGACAGAGAAGGGATCTCATCAATACATACAAATATCCCAAAGGTGAGTGTCAGGAGGATGGGGCCAGACTCTTTTCAGTGGTGCCTCAACATGAGGCAGAACTTCTTTGCACTGAGGGTGGCAGAGTACTGGAAGAGACTGCCCAGGGAGATTGTGGTGTCCCTCTCTGGAGCCACTCAAAACCCACCTGGACACATACCTGTATAACCTGCTCTGTGACTCTGCAGAGGGGTTGCACTAGATGATCTCCCGAGGTCCCTTCTAACCCTAACAATACCATGATTCTGCGAAATGCACTCCCAGCCAAAGATGTTAATGCTATATTTTCACAAGTGAAAGAACACGTACAGGTGAAGTCCAGAAAGGAAAGGTGTGAACAACAAAACATGCCTTCTAAGGTCAAAGCACTCTATGGAAACCCAAAGGAGACAGGACCCCCTATGAATCTGTAACAAACTTCCCAAGTAAAATTGGCACGACTTTAAAAAGAGTTAAAATCCATTTTTTTTCTCTTTTTAAAAAATTCCCTTTTTCATTTAAGAAGAGGGAACTCATGGCACCTTAAAATAATAGTTGCAATACTGACAGCCACTTCATTCACATTCTCCTTATCTTTGGCCTACAAAATATCTGAATTCATAAATATCAATATCCCAAAACAATCAAATGAATACTGTGATAATTAGCTAACAATTATAGGAATCAGATAATAGTAAGTACCATGAAGAAATCCTCACCATTACTATCCTCAGAGGAATAAGCTGCAGAAGTAAGATCCTGTTTGTTAATGGAGACGGAAGCTCTTACAGTCAGGGAAAACTTCTTCCCCCAGAGGGTGGGTGGGCACTGGAAGAGGTTCCCCAGGGAAGTGGTGACAGCACGAGCCTGAAAGAGTCCAAGAAGCATTCAGACAGGGCTCTCAGGCACATGGTGCAACACTTGGGGGATCCTATGCAGAGCAAGGAGCAGGACTCAATGATCCTGACCTCTTCCAGTGCAGCATATTCTATGATCCTACGATAATTATGTCTTCTATTACCAAGTCTTAGCTTTTCACTTCCTCAAGAATTCAGATAAACATAACTTATATACAACTGTTATCCAGCAGCTTATTACACTGGAAAATTACCAGTCATTTTCCTCCTCCTGCTCTTTCAACAGGAAAACAAAATATTGCTGTACATTCGTAATTTAAAAATTACGAATCAAACTGCAGCACAGCAATCTCACTGAGAACAGATTTTAAAGTCGGCTTCAACCTGCATCAAAAAAGAAGAAAACTTGCAATTTATTCTAGGCACTCTTGACAAAATGTAACAATTAAATTTTTTCAACACATTTTTAGAATTCTACATAGTTCTCAATTAGAAAGATAAAAAATATGGTATCAAAAGGAGATGTTGGTTGTTTTTTGATTTTAGTAGAATATTAAATCTTCAAACTCACCTTTCTACAACCAAACTGACAGATTGAGTAAGATCTGGTTTGGACACTTGGAGATGTTTCCAAAGAGACCACACAAATGCTTTATCAGCCTTAGAAAAAGGAAAAAAAAAAGAAGAAAAAACACATTACATGTATAATGCCTTTTACCGACAAAAATAAGTTATACTGAGCATATTCAAAAGACAATTGCCAAGAAAGCCCTACTCTAGTGAGAATTCCCTGCAAGTTACCCACTGCTCCATGAATGACAAAAACACAGCAAATAGTTCTCTTGAATATACAAAGTCTTAACCATACAGAATTTTGAAGTAAAACAAACATTCATAATCAACATTAAAATAGTATGCAGTGCAACATACAGCAGCAGAAGTTACACTATTCAAACAAGGCTGCTATATTTTGCTTTTCTGAAACTGACACAATTTCTACTAAATGCTAAGTCTGCTTCAAGGAATACCTGCTTCAAGATTAAGTTCTACCACATGCAGCTTTTTGTTTCAAAATACACAGTAGAAGAGTCTTCTAACACACACTCACCTAACCTGCAGTATACAGAAGTTTCAGAAAAAAAAGCTCAAGTGAGAGCAAGAAAACAGTGTTCTTTACAAACAGACTTCAGAAAGTTTGTGAAAACCAGGTGTCAGCTAAAATCTTTCCCACATATTTATTTTCTACTACACATTAGTTGTTATTTTTTCACTGGTGTCTTCTTATTCCAATATGATTTTATTACTGGAAGCATCAATATTTGTTACTTTACAATCTAAACCCATGTGTAAATTATACAAAAATGTTAGAGGAGAAAAGTAAAAACCAGCAAAAGATGAAGACCAATAAGAAAATATGTGTTCATAAACCAGAGTCCAGACTAGGATGAAACCGACTGACACGGTCTAACATAAAATTAGGAACAAATAAGCCAAACCCATCATATTGGCAGCTAGGCCTATTCAACAGGCAAAAATAATTAGAGTGCAGATATATCTACTAGAGTTTTGGAAATAGAGAATCATTTAGACTGAAAAAGACATTTATGGTCAAGGCATACAACCAGTAACCTAACATTGCTATATGCACCACTAATCCCTACATGCTGTATCTACACAGCTTTTAAATACCCCAGGAATGGCAACATCCCCACACCCCCCGAGTAGCCTGTTCCAATGCCTGACAAGAAATTCTTTCTAATGTCAAATTTAAATGTTAAAAAACAAATTGCCAAAAAGATCTTATAATTCAAGACCATTATCAGCAAAATGCACTACATCAAAAAGAACTCATCTTTATTAAAACCAGAAAAATTTCAACTGTCTTTCACAGGTTGCGCACAGCTTTTAAAATTCTGTGTTTCTTGACTTTCCAAACAAAATCAAACAGTTAACAAAAGACTTTGTGCATAAAGAAATGAGGAACAAGATATTTTTAAAACACTTGAAAAACCCACAATCTTTCTCTAACCAAATTGGGTAACTAGTGTAAGCACTCTTTTAAAAACCAAAAGTGACCCTGTTGTATTCAAACCAACAGTAACTAACTGGGTTATGGTGCACTACTTCCATTTTTGAAAAAAGGTAGCACAACACCTGGACTGTACACCATAAAATTAGTAACTCAAATGACTCTGCATCAGTATCCAAGTCTTTGTTCAGTACAAGTGCTAAAAATAGGTTAACTTTCAGTTCAGAATTAAGTTAAAAGATAAACACTAAGCTCTGTATTAAATGGGCTACTAAGTAAAAAGAAAAAAGTACAATCCCTCATTTCATGCTATCACACAGTATACTGAACTTCTTTGTTTCAGTGGGAAAGACTCTAAAAGTGTGCACTTGTTTCATGTCCTTAAAATAAAAGACACCATCTCCCTCTCTTTGTAAGAACTGCTGCAGGCTTTGAAAAAGCACTAAGATGTACACAGAAGCTGGATTCGGAGTAATTTTAACATCTAAAAACATCTTGTGTTTATGCTGGTAAGTCAGGGGGGAAAGCAAACAAACAAAAAACAAACCACAAATCCAGACTAAAACTCTCTAAACAATAGCAATGAAAATGTGATTTCTTTTTAATTATTTCAAAGCACATTAAATCAATAGTCCTTCCAGCCAAAATGGCACTAGTCATTTCACAGTAGTGTATCAACACAGCAAATCAGCTAGGCTGGAAACAACCTCTGAGATCATCAAGTCCAACCTATGACGAAACATCACTGTGTCAGGTAGATCATGGCATCCAGTCTTTCCTTAAATACCTTCAGGGACAGCAACTCCACCACCTCCTTGGACAGCCCATTCCAATGCACAGTCACCCTTTCTGTGAAAAAATTCTTCCTAATGTCCAACCTACACATCTCCTGGCACAGCTTAAGATTGTCCTCTTGTTCTGTCAGCGGCTGCCTGGGAGAAGAGACTGATCCCCACCTGGTTGCACCCTCCTTTCAGGCAGTCAAGAGACAGACAAGGTTACCCCTCAGACTCTTTTTCCCCAAGCTAAAATACCCCAGCTTCACAATATGTTCCTCACAGGAATTGTGTTCTTGGCCCTTCACCAGACTTGCTGCCTTTCAGTATAAGGAAATCTTTGAATCATAATGACAGAAATAAACCACTGTATCTACTCCAATTTTAAAATAATTTTAATTCAAATTGTTCAAGTGATCAGAAATTACATGATAATAGTGTTTGAGCATTTTTATATATTTAATACAGAACTCACTGTGTATTTTATACTAAACTACCATAAATCACTAAGAAATTAGTCTGAAGGCCACAAAACCATTACAGCAGAGAGAAGACACAACAGAACAAAGGGCTAATAGTATTCTACCTGAAAACACTCAGAAATCTTGAGTCAAGCAAACAGTCAAAAGTTTCTTATGCTGATTGATGGTCTCATGAGCTATGTTTAGTTAGTTTTGTTTGCCTGTTTAAAGTCTTAGATCTGCTTATAAGCATGCCTCCTTAACTTTCCCCTTTACTATCCTAAACACAAAACCACAGAAGCAGCTGTTGGCTTTTCTGCTTTTTTTTGTTATATATATTAGAAGAGTTGAGACCCTTGGGCTTCTCTATGACTCTAAAAAGCACTATCAAACACCATGAGACTCCCTACAACCAGGGGTGTCTGCAGATTCTACTGTGCAGATTTGTAGACATTTCAGGTCCCAGCAAGGAAACAGTTTGAGGCATCCCAAGAACACAGAATAGCATATAACCTTCAGACGAATACTTCTAAGCACAGCTTTCCTTCGTTACAAAAAGAAAAACCAAAAAAAATGGAAAACCACAGCAACAGGTATTGAATTGTTCCTAACGAACAAGTATTACTATATATGTACAATAAGAGGGAAGTCTTCACATTCATCCCATAATTTTTGCTCAGTATACAGCATGTATTGACCCTCTGAAAACTGAATTTCTACCTAAACTTTTCAAAATCTTCCTTTGATAATATAAATATATGAGGTTTCAACAAACATTCCTAATGAGAACACAAACACTCTGAAACCATCTTTTTAAACTCTTCAGTTTAATTTAACCTGTAATTATTCCACAGTCTACTTTAAGTTGTCCAAAGAGTAAAATCAGCCACAAATTTGTATTCATGTCAGTGAAATTGCCACTCCTTACATAACTAAGTTCTGTGACACTCCTGTCTGTGCTAAAAGAACAGTAGATGAAACAACATTAAAAACTCATCCTAACTGTAAAATAAAAAAAATCTCCTTTGCAATAAGGAATATTGAATGGGCACTAAACAAACTTCAAGGAAACAGCTACATAAAATAGGCAAAAAGGTGTCCATTAAATGTTAAACAACTAACAACCATGACTTCAAAATACAAACCAAAGCCTTCACAAATCTTATGGAAGTAAGTAAAAAGTCACTGGAATTTCCAAAACTGCAAAACAATGATATTTCAATACATGTTATTTATCTTTTATGATGACAAACTGATATTTAAAGTTACTACTGCAAATTAAGAATTTATGAATATACCCAAACCATAAAGTAATGCTGCAATTATATCAACAGATATTCTAAATTAAATCACCTTTCACTATGTACTCAATACATACTCTTAACTTCTCTAAATGCACACAAAACTAACCAATGTCCTGCCTAAGTGTACTTCTGCCAAAAGAATGACGCAAATGCATCTTCAAATAATGTTACCAGCGAAGAAAAAAAACCCAGTCAAACAAACAGAAAACCACTACTTCATCCAAAGTGAAGAGAACCTTTTTCACAAAAAGAAAGTTTACACAGAAACATACAAAATTTTTCATTATGACAACAAAACATTACTAAGAACTTAGTTAAAGAATGTTGAGTTGCCATATGTAATTTTCTTATCTTTAAAATGCCAAACATTTTAATAGCTATTTCATTTAAATCTAAGTAATAAGATTAATTAAGCATTTTGTATAATGGAAGTAGTATTAGTTAGAAATTAAGGTTTAAGAGGAAAAGAAGTTTAAATAGTCTTTTTAAGCTCTTGGCAGAATTCATGGACTTGGTAAAGCTTTTCCCTGTATGGCCCTGGGAGCCAAACAATTTCTATGGAAAAAAGACTGCTTACTTACACTGTCTGAAGTTGGCACAGAAAAACACTGCAGCTGTCAAGGCCTGGGATATATCAATCTTCAGCTTACCCAAAAAATATTCAGCCTACTCAAGTGCATGTTAACAGCTCAAGAGGTCAGCAAAAGTGTACCTTGAACAGCTGAGATCTTATATAAAGGCAGAATACAGATGTAATTTGAAAGCTAGCAAAAATTACTCATTATTTACAACGTATCTAATGTCAGATAAGGATGCTCACCCTGAAATCAAGGTTGCATGCAAGAACAAAAATACTCTGAAAAAAGAAAAGAGCACATTGTGTACTCCCTGAAAATTGACATCTTTCCCCTCAGCCTACAGTGAAAGTGATTGTAGTTCATCATACTGAAAGTCAAACAGAAATGCAGACTTACCTTAGGTTTTGAAAGAGTTCTTTGCAAACTAAAGATTTTTTCTTACTGATTTTTAACAGCAGCAAACTCAGAAACACTGGCAATAGATAAGCCACTAACAAATGTTATATGGCATAACTAGCTACAGCACGAGTATTTGCTTTCAAGTGAAGCTGTGAATTTATAAAACATCAGCAGAAATCCAAAAAGAAAGAATGCCTCTGACTTTAAGCAGGAAAAGACAAATATCCTTATTTAAAACATTTTATCTTCCTTTTGGAAGGGAATTCCAAGCATAAGTATTCCACTGGCAATTTGATATCAAAAGTACCTAAAACTGTATCAATACTGCAGTTACTTGTCTAATGGAAACTTAGAACCATAGAATCTTTTGAAAATTTTTATATTGCTTTATCAAGGAGAATTAGCTGGCATTCTTTTTATAGTAATGATACTGAATTTACTGCAGTAAAACTTCTAAATTAGCAGTGAAACAAGTACCAAAAGCAAAAGCAGTATATTTTTTTTCTTTTTTTATATCTTACAGAAAGTATACATTCATAACAAGTTGAGTATTAAATTTACAAGTAAGTGTAGTTTTGTGTTTAGGTTTATATCACACACTGTTGAGAACAAGGATAAAATGAAAAACTTCTCCCCTTTAACATAAATTCATACATCAAGCATTTCAGTTATCCGAAATTTGAAATCAGTACTCTCTTTGATGTTTCACTTTTATTTCTAAGCATGTTAACCACTGTTAAGTGTTCCTTTCATACCTAAAATCTTTACAGCACTAAAAATTATTATTCACTTATTATTCATCTTCTCAAATCTGGAAGAGAATATCCTCAGAGCAGAAAAATGAAAGACAAACCCCAACCTATTCACAATCAATCCAAACAGTCTCTTCGCCACCCCTGCCTCTCCAATCATCACTACAAAAATACAGGACACAAACTCTCATTTTAGTTATTTAATTAGTCCTTATCCCCAAGTGGGAAAATAAAGCAGTTGGAAGGACAGAGGGAGCTATTGGTTTACTTTATTCGTTACTTTTTATTAAGAACTCTGTAATAATTACATACCGAAAATTTTCTGTGTTATGAATTGAGTATTTCAAAACACATGATTGTCAGGCTGGCAAAAACTGTATGGAAATCAAAATACTACAGGGCATGGGGCATGAGGGGGAAACACACAAAATAACCTGGCTGGCTGGTATAAGCACTGAATAACCTGCAAGAACTTTTTTTCTATGTATTGTTCTGGGCTCCCCTAACATCTAGGACAGACTAGTACACTTCCAACTAAACAGCTGAAGTCTTTTATCAAGCTGTATACTTATATGTATACTTCACATGTAAGTGACAAGACTTGCTTCTTTCTTGATGTCTCGCAAGACTTTTAAATTTACACTGCTGTATACTGTCAGTTCAGACTCTCTTTACCCTACTGTGCCAGTGTTTCTTTGTGTTTTCCAGTCACATATTTCATTCCTAAATAAGAGGTATTCTCTTTACAACCAAGTCCTGCTAAGCTGTCACAACAAAAAATACCCTTACTCTTGAGAGAATCCATGTGTGAGGTGCTGTGCTTTTAAACAACCTAAACATTCACCAGAAGACTGATCAGTTACACACAAGAAAACTTAGAACCTAAGACACACAAAATAATCCTGTTATTTTCACTGTTCATAAGTTCACAGAAGTCACTCACAGATAGTATGCACTGTTAACATCTAATTATCACATATAAATTTGCAAGAGAGCTGTAGGTGACTTGACCAGACTGACTGCTTTTTTTAAGAGACCTCATCAGCAAACAAGACTATTTTTCCGTGTCCCCTCAATTCGTCAATGTTGCAGCTTAAGTGAGATACAATCAAAATGTAAATGTATTATAGTAAAAAAAAAAAAAGTTTCCTGTATATTCCATGCATAATTTTCTATTCTACGAAATTACTGTTATCTTGTCTCTGTTGGTAGTTCTTGCAACAAATATACATTTGATTCAAAGGGATAATGCAGAATACTGCTTTACTTACACTTGTGTGTAAATATATTCACACACACACACACACCACCTTTACAAACTGAATCCTAACTTATTACTCTGCTGAACACACACATGCACCACAAAAATAATACCGTATTGTCACTGTTACAATGTTGATGCCCTAACAGTGGTCTAAGGAAAAAAGTACCACCCAATTTATACTAAAAGATGCTGTCATTACACATTATTTAATCAGCATACTCTCAGATTAGTTCTTCAGCATAACAAAAACACAGCAATGAACTTAACTGAGTAATTTCATTATATATTCTTAATTGGCATAAATAGTTGGCTTATTGTGGCATCAACTGGCAGGAAATAAAAGGTACTTCCTGGTCATGGCATAATCAAAAAATTAACATCACTGAAGGCAGATCAGTACCATCACATTAGGAATGGACAAAGATAAACATCAATTCACTGGTACTCAGAACTTATTAGATAGACGTGGACCTATTACACACAACGCCAGCCTCACTGAATAGCAAAAAGTAAATTACTTTCTTCTTCAGTGAGCACACATGATGCTGTGTTTCCCTTCATTCACTGGAACAGCCTTCTATGAGCAGTTGCTTTTCTGAGTACTCAATATTGGAGATGCAGCACTTAATTAATGCAGGAAATCTTTTCAAAAAGGAGAAAATGTGAGAAATCAAAAGCTTTCTTTTAATCCCTTTCTGGATCAAGGACAGGATAAGTAATCTGCCAGCTTTCATTCCAAGCTATAACTTTCTAAACTACTTCAATTAAAACTAACTGCAGTCATATAAGTCATTTAGATGGAAGATGCACAGAATTGGGTAGGACATGAATTTTCTAAGTCACATAACTGCATTCTGGAAGCATGACAATTCTGAGAGTTCTTGTAACAATTCCATCACTTATTTGAGAGCACAGGATAATTTAAAAGTTTAGGCACAGCTCTCAGAGTTATTTTTGTTTAAATGTAATGCTCTGGATTAATACAATCATAATGCACTCATGATTTTTAATGAATTCAAGAATATGGGAATGCATAAATAATTTTATTTTATAGACAATATAACCATATGCATACTTATGGGTATATTCCCTCTGCATTGCCATAACTAACCAAGGGCAATTTAGGTCCATTATTTCAACTGTGCCTGAAACGACATTGTAGTATTTTCCAGATCCTGTAGAATTGTGGACAAATAGGAGAATATTTGCACACATTTTAAGTTGTGAGTTAAGCTTCAAATAGTTGAAACAGTGCACTCTCAATAACAGCAAAGGACAAGACTATCTGAAGTCACTCTTCAAGAACCTCCTTCCCAAACCAAAATAATTAGATGGGAAAACTAAACCTGCTACACTCAGTCATTCTCCTCCATGTTGAATCTGTAACAATATGGTGAACTGTCCTGGGCTGAGTTTATGATGCTTGTATCCCCAATTGTCTGTTCTGTTTACACTGGATGTTAAGTTCTGCACTTTAAGGCTGGTTCTGAGAGCGAAGGGGGGGAGCAGAAGCCGCAGTTTGTGTTCAGAAATGGCACTCACTGCCCCACATCCTTCTCTGGACTGCGCTGTCTGCAGCACGGACAGACAGAGGGACAGAGCTCTCCTTTGCTGTTAGTTAGTTTTCAGCTAGCTGAGGCAGAGAAGCTCCCCAGACTGTTTTCTTTTTTCTTGGAACTGTACAAACCTGCTCTGGACTGAAGACCCAGACAAACCCCGGGAGCTCACACTGGTGGCTCACTGGGACCTGAGCCTTGGCACTGTTCAGCACCAGTGGGACTGATAACCTGAGCGAGCCAAGCTACACCACATGAAAAGGACTTTTTCTGGATTTGCCATCTCTTTGAACCGGGAGAGATTTTATTGTTTAATATTATTCAATTTCTGTTAAACAAACAATTTTTTTCACTTTTCTCCAAAGAAATCTTTTTTCCCAAAGCACTTGAATTTGCTTTCTGGAGGAACCCCATTCAGAAGTTTTCTCCCGAATTTGTCCTAAACCAGGATATAAACAGAGACATCAAAATGTGTTCTAGAGGCCTCCTCAGCATATTTGGAAAAACTACGAGAGCCTAAATCTCTGCAGGTAAAATGCAACTTCCTTTATTGCCAAAAGCAGTGGTTTGTTGTTCCCATAACAGGTACTTTTTTTTCACTCATGTCTATCCTATAGCAGTGAGGCAAAGTCCCCCAGTAACTGGAGGAAAGGGAATTCCATGTCTTTTTTTAAAAAGTGTAAAAAGGAACATGGGAACCACCAATCTGCAAGCATTACCATAGTGCCCAGTGTAATCACAGAACAGGTCGTCCTGGGAACTATGTGCCTTAGGTTACAATGTAAGTTGTAACCAAAAGTATGTATTTTATTACCATCCTCACAAGCTATTAAAACAGGTGTGGCAGTGTTCTTTATCTCCTCCATGACTCATCCCTGATTAACTCCCTCCAGGGGGCCATCTCTGTTAATGGGCTGTCAAGCCCCACTGCATGACTCAAAAATTACATCAGCTCATTGTGAGATGCTCTGCCCAGGGGGAGGAACCAAGCATTCCTACCTGGATATAATCTGAGGTTTGGAACACCACGGGTACAGGAGTCAGCCCTGCTGTGACGCATTTGTTTAAGGGTTTATAACAGTTAACACGTTAATCAAGTCACCTCATAAAAAGGTTAACCTTAAAAAAAGGTTATGCTTCCAGAACATTCCCAGTTCTCTCCCCCAATTGGTCATTATTTGTTGGAATATTTTGCATATTTCTCACAGTTTGTGATTGGACCCATGCCCTCAGACCTGCCCCTCAGACCCACCCTATATATTGTTGTGTCCGCCCCTAGTCCTGGTTTTTGGAGGTCCTTATCCCTATATGTGTGTGGTTTATGGGCATTGTCCCTACTTCATTTTTTCTTATTAAAGTTCTTTTGGTTTTGGGCACTTCATCGAACCCGCTCCTTTTATTTGCACCTCGGTTGCCCTGGCATCAGGGGACCCTAAAGTTTTAAAGGATTGTTGTGGCCAACCTCACCAGGACACATGGCAGCCCTACCTACTGTATTCCCAGAAGAAAGGAGCTCTGTAACCATCACTGGACCTTCAGAGAAACACCAGACCCTTCTACATGATCACTGCTTCAACAGAACCACGTCCACCATTTAATGAGACTGCTACCACCACCCTGACCAACACGGTGTCAGGTTGTATCCTGACTCTGACACTGTTTCTGTAAGATTGCCCTTATTTTCATTTTCTTATTAAATTGTAGTTCTGACTTGGAATGTCTCACTGGTTTGCTTTCAAACCAGTACACAATGACAAGTCACACAGATGACAAGAAGGTACTTAGATACAGGCAACATACTTCACCAAGGGCAAACCATGCCTGATAATGTAATGATCTTATAAAGTGAGTGATTACATCTGTGGATAAATGAAGAGCTATGGGTATCACTTACCTACACTTCCATAAAGCCTTTGGTACAGTTCCCCACAACATTCTTGCTGTTTCATTGGAAAGCTAATGGGTTCGATGGATGGACTATTAGATAAATAAGGAATGGGGTCTATGTCCTTGTCCAAAGGTTTACAGTTAACAGCTCTGTGTCCACATGGAAACCAATCAAAAGTAGTGTTCCTCCAGGGTTTATACTGAAACCAGTACTGTTTAGTATCTTCCTAATTACATCATGATATAAACAGTTCCAAGCTAAACACTGCAGTTTCTAAATCACTAGGAAGGGATGACATCCAGAGGCAGTACTATCAACAGGCTTGAAAATCTCAAAGTTGAAACAAGGCCAAGTGCAAGGTGTTGCACCTGAATCCCATTATCAATACAGACTGTGGAATTAATTGATTGAGAGTACTGTGGAAAAGGACCTGCATGAACTGCTGGACAAAATGCTAAGCATGAGCCAGCAGCATGCACTTGCACACCAGAAAGCCAACTGTATCCTGGGCCCACTGCATCATGGGAGACAATTCTCTCTCTTGTCTGCTGTTGTAAGACCCTACCTGGAGTACGGTGCCCAGCACCAGAAAGACATGGTCACGTCAGCACAGGTCCATAGTAGGGCCACAAAACTTACCAGAGGCATGGAACACCTTCCCTCTGAAAACAGGATGAAAAGAGGGTTTGTGCTGCCTGGAAAATGCATACAAGGCTCCTGACTGCAGCCTTCCAATATCTTAAGGGCACTTGTAAGAAAGACAGACTTTACCAACGCCATAAGTAACAGGAGAAGGTTCAACAATTTTAAATTGTACCTTTTCAATTTAAAAATATTTAAATTTGGGCTAAGATTCAGATTGGACATAAAGAAAGTGTGGACAACAAGGTGTTGTAGCAACAGAAGAAGACTGTAGATCCCCCATCACTGATCACCCCTCCATATACACCATGGGTAGGGTTTTAAGCACCATGACCTACAAAAGAGATTCCTGGCCAGGGTGGCTGGACTTGATGATCTTTAAAGGTCTCTCCAACCCAAGCTATTCTATGACTCTACAATCTCTACACCAAATTTTAAATTCCCACTGACATGATGGGCGAAATATTCACACTCAGTCATACTGTGAATAGGGAACTACTTTATGAAGTACAAAAATATGCTTTTTTTCTTTTTGAAAGATCACTTTTAGTTAATCTTCAGTTTTACTTCTATATTCTAAACCAGTATTTTTCAAAAGGAGTACTAGGTATGAAAAAACTTACTACACTTAGCTAAAATTTGTCAGAAGTAAAAAAAAGGTAGAAGAAAATAAACTTGGGTATTCAACAACACTTATTTCTGTATATAATACAAAGAGAGTAAGGCCTTTATTAACAACACCTGTACTAATCAGACTCATGTGATTTACACTCCTTATGGCAAAATATAAGAGTATAAAATAACAAAAAAAACACCCAAAGCACAAAACAGCTGGCATCCCTTGGCACCAATAAATATGTGGTCTTGGCTTAATCACTAATAAAGGAAATTAGCATTTAATGAATGGAAGCACTAAGCACTTTGCTCCATTTCAAAAGAATAGTATAGATATCAGTTGTCTAGAAGAAATACTGACACATTCAAATTCTCATACTCCTACTTTATAAAAATTTCAACTTTTGTCACAAAGTTGAACAGATAAGAACAAAGTCAACATAAAAATACACCATCATGAAAGAACTATATTCTTTTAAGTTCTGTGTTTTTTGAGGTATTCCAATTTATTGTTACTCTCAATTCTCAGATATTAAGAATATTTCTAATGTGTATCATCAACATGTATCTGCAATATCTAGTCACCTATTATGAAGCAACACAGTATCTCAGTGTGTTAGTCAATGTATTTTTCATGTTTACTAGTAAATAAAGGAGGGAGGTGTTAAAACTACATATAAATACATAGTATCAAGGCTACATTATTTTCAGTGGGTGTGCTGGGTATTAAATTGGTCCAGAATGAATAAATGGACCCGTTTTTACAGCTAATGAAATATTTTCTGTTATCAGTGATGGCAAATACTACGTTTTACAACCCTCCCTGACAGAGAAAGTGATCAAAACTAGACAGTTCCATTGCCCACAAAGAGCTGTTCTTTTTCTTCAAGCACACTATAAAACAGAACAAGAAGACCAAAATAGATCTATGCACAGCTTTTCATAATACGCAGGAAACACAGCATGAAACAAGGCAAGAAACAATAGAAACCCCTGCCACTCCACTTCCCACAAAGTAGGAACCACCTTTCTGGATTCTCTTTTACCCAAAAATGCCTGGAGATATATACATCGTCCTTCAAGATTTCTTTCCAATTCCTGGTAATAAACAGAAGCAAAAGCAGCAGCAGCTACTGGAAGATCTCTTTATTCCTCATTTGTATTTAGCACCTTCTACAAAAATGCTGAAATGCTACTGCTGAATCTACTGCTGAAGAACCTTTAACAGGTTATACTGATCAGCTCCTAGCTTTTTGACTAATGGTAAACTACTATTTAGTGGATAAACTGCACTTGTAAACTGAAAACCAGTATGGTTTCTTTGGCTAAACAGTATGCTCTGGAGACTGCTGCCAGTTGGCAGACTACTTTTTGGGCAGAGTAACATGCAATGGCATACTTAATTCCTAACATAGAAAAGGATTAGGCGTTACTGTCACTCACTGAAAAGGCACATGAGCTACAACACGTATTTTTACACAGGGAAAAAGAAAAAAGAAAAAAAAGAAAAAAAAAAAAAAAAAGAAAAAAAAAGAGATCAAGAGTACAGTTGGTAGAACCACAAAGTTAGAAAATATAGTCCTCAGTAAGGAAAACACAGTATCACTTTAGCAGACATTTCATGCCATATTACCTTTGAAATCAAAAAGCCACAATAAGTAAAATGAAGGAAGACTTACAGCATCTTGGTTTTTTGAAACTAATAATGGGTAAGCTGTTAAGACACTTGTTTGAATTCAAAACAGCATTTTCAACGAAGAGAGACATCCTAGGCTGGTAAATACAAAATTGAGCTAAACAAATCAAACTTGTCTTGTGACTATCACCAATAGCTTAAGTAAAACCAGAAGATAATGTGCTTGCTTCTTCCAACTTTCTGTAATACCATCAATATATGACACTCTGTTTGATGGAAATGTCTGTTTGACATGGAAAATCCAATCCAGAATCACTGTATTGCTCAAAGCAAGGATTTGCTGTAGTTTCCTATCACAGAATACATGGAAGAACTACTCCTATCTTTTCAGTTAGAGAACATGGGGGCATGAAAGTGTCTATCCTAGAACCTGAGAGCTGGGACATCAATCACCAATTTAGCAATGCACATTATTTTACATCAAATGAACTATCTTTCCTCAAAAGAAGCTTCCCTACAGGACACCAAGGAATATGCTACAGATCTCTATAGACCTAAATGGGGTTTAAAGAAACACACAAGACTAAAGAGAAAGCAAATAAAGCTAAAGAAGGTAATCTTGGCTCAGAAACTCCACCGATAGAATGAGCTTCCAGCGATATAGCCTCCCTCTTACTGAAAAAAACCCAATAAATATCAAAACAAGCACATGGAAAAAACCAGATTAATTTCCTATACCAGGAGCCACTAGGTTTTGCAAAAACAGCATATCCATCTCCACCCACAAAAATACACAACCACAAGGGAAAACAAGATGGAAGTAAAACACAAGCCAGATCTTTTAAACAACAATGAAAAGCAAAAACTCCTGAGAGTAATAAGAACATAGGTACTGAAGATCTTGATATTTTGAGGTGGTAGACAGCAGCATAAAACCCTGAAATAGAATGCAGCAGTTAATAAAAGTAATAGAGACAAGATGTACCATGACTTACTATTATTTGACCTTCATCTTTCTATTGCCCTCCAACAACATCAAGCCCATCAAAGAAATGTAATAAGGTGCCACAGAAAATAAGAAATTTAAAAATAAGAACCCATTTTCTGTTTTCAGTTGTTTTCAGGAGCCATAACTTTACTTCTCAAGTAATTTTCAAATAAAATAAGAAATTAAAATTTCTGAAATTAAAAATAATTACAAAATTACTTACTGCAGACACAACCATAATTTTCCAAAAACAGCATACTACAGAGGTACACCTCCTTAGCTTTATACAAGGCTTCTCAGTAGACAATCTGGGAACTTTGAACTATTTATTTATTTATTCTTAATTTGGCTTTCTCATTTTTGCAAATTCCACCACAGAATTATATGTCAACGTCAGTTTTCGCAGAATGACTGCAACAAATTTGTGCTTTTAACAAGCTCTACTTCAAGATCTTGCTTATTAGGACTGACACTCCTACAATGGTTTGAATAGAATTAAAGGAAATATCAAATACTACCAAACTAACATGCAGAAGTCAAGCTTAGTAGAAGAACCTGACCTTCAGAAAATAATGGAAAAAAAGAAGTATTAAAAATACCATATATGATCCTTGTAGTCACCTTTACTCTTTGGGAATTGTTACTGTAAAAGAAAAGAATAAATATGAATAATAACCTTCTTTTGAACATAAAGGCCACCATCTTGGTTAACTAAGAGTCAGGTTCTCCAGAATTCTGTCACAGAAAGAAACAACATCGAGAAACAGATGCCTGAAATACCTGAAGTTAGAGCAAAGCTAGTATGCATTAGCACTCAGGAGCTTCATTAGCCAAAGAAGGCTTCCATGTATTTAGTCAACAGACTCCCTATCAACAGATGCCAGTTCCCAGAAAAGATTTAATTTCAGAAGTGCAGTTTATATGACATTGAATATAATAGTCCAAGAAGGTGTGTAGAAGAGAAACATACCATAATTTATTCAGATGCTAAATCACTTTTGGATACATACATCTGTTTGCTAAAACTGTTTGGTTTAGAAACCATTAAAACTTTAGCCTCAATCATTTGATAAATGTCTTTTTTCTTTGGGGAAAATAATGTCCAATAGGCTAATACCTCAACAGATACCTAAGACTAATCTTTTCCTTCTGATACAGTCCTAAACTATTAAACTAGATTTCAGCTGGGAAGGTTTTTTAGGAAATACAGTTTATGAGCCAGAGGAGGAGGAAGAGAAGAAGGAAGAAGAAGAGACTTAGGGACTTCGGGAATTTTATCCAGATGCTGGATAAAAAGTAAACAACCTCTCACAAACATCTTTTCTAATGACATTTACACAACTTTTCTATCCAAAATGCCTGCTGAGGCAATCTATGAAAGACACAACCCCACCCAAAAGCACAGAAGACAATCTTAATGAAAAAAAGAAACATTTTTACTGTGATACACCTCCACAGGTTACGCTGAAGGGTTGCAGTCTCCAGGACTCGAAAGTTCACTAGGTACTGTCCTAGGCAATCTCTTCTAGGGTGGGATGCAATAGATGCTCTCAGATGCTCTCAAGAATTCCCTTCCAACCTAGATGGTTTCACAATTCTGATTAACAAGACCTGCAAATATTAGGAGACTGCACAGAAACAAAAAAAGTTCTTAGTACTAAAGGAAATAAAGTAAACCACAGCAGATCAAATGAAATTATGCTCAAGAAATTAGCTGGTCAGCAACAACTTTGTATTTCAGCTGCAAAGACGCTAGAAAAACACATTAACATTGCCCATACATATTTATGCCTTCAAAGCACTTGTCTTTGCAAAAACTTTTCACATGAAATATGACCTTAAAATAGATTAACCATCTACAAGTAATTTCATGAGCTGACTTTCAAACCATTGAAGAATCTTACTGAAGTCCATTCAGTAAATCAAGCCATTTTAGTTCCCATTCAAATTCAGAATATCTTCACAAAACTTTCTTTACAAAATTAATCACCTTAGATAAATGCCATACTGAAAAAGCTGCCAAATGGACAAGGCAATTATAATTTTGACTTATTTAACTTACTAAAATTTGTCTTCCCCCTTCTTTATGTAACATACACAAGCATAAACCTGTCAATTGTATTGATAGATTAGTAAAATGGTAAAGCATGTAGATGCCTACACTGCATGCTTTGAGAGAATCTCTGCTTAGAGGTTAGGTTGTTGCTTCACTTTTTTTTTATTTTATTAATAATCTGAAATAAATCCTGAACACATGCATCCCCTCTCATTAGAAGGCTGCTATGCATTGGATTCTACCTAAAGCTGGAGAGATTACTGCAGGACACTGATTGGGTTCTGTTTTCAAAAAGAGTAACCATCTTCCTGCTCTTTTTTTGTCTGCTTTCTTCACAAAGGTGTTTGATCTGACAAAAGACAAAGATCCAATAATGGCAAAATAATATGCAAGAAACTTAAAATAAATACATCTGAAAACATTTTCTGTTCGCTGACTTCAACACATGTGGAGTGTGTTCATCAAGGAACAAGTAGAAATAGACACATAATTGAAATTAATCTAAAGGGGAAATCAGATGCTTAACTACAATTTGTAGTTACCAAGTTATAACATCAAATTATCAAAATGATCAGAAATTCATATTTGTACTGTTTCTTCAAAGTTCCTAGTATGTACAACACTCTTCAAAAATACTATATGCTACAAGGTTTTAGTAATACATAGTTTATGTTCAACTAGCAAATGAGCAGAGCACAGGACTTCCTTCTGCCTCCACCAAATTTTGTCAGATAGCGCACATCTGCATACCAGGATCAGTAAACCATATATTTATAGCGAGCTTCTTCAACTTTTCTCACAAGACATCGAAGATATCCCTAAAGCATTTGGCATTGTTCAGCATTTCCAAACAGGATTTTCACTGGCAGGTCCTTCTCCCCACTGATCTCCTATGCAGAATGTTTTCTCAAGAAGTCTTGATTCTACCCATGGGAGGAATCCAACACCAGTTGTCACGTCACCAATAGCAATGCTGCTTGAAGCAGGGCACCTCTACAGACTTTCAGATGGATGTTTCCATCAGCCCAGACCTTCATGGCTTTAACCAGACCACATCCCAGGTGAAAATACTGTTTTGTTACCTGCAGCATTAGGTATCACCTTCCTCTCTAGAATATACTTTTGGTGTAATCCATGTGCTTTGCAGAGAATTTTCGCCTAGAACAGGACTTCACATTACCAACGCTTTTATGTTTTTCATAAGTACACCTATCAGTAATGAACGACCAACTGGAAAAAAATAGGGAAGTGTACCTAGGAAGGGAGGCCACAGGGCAAGACGCAGAGGAACTTTTGAAAGTACACCCATAGATACTCATTAAGCCCTCAATTCCCAGAAAGAGCTTGGGTATATTTAATCCTGATGCAAGGTTGGCGGAGAGATAAAATTAACTCCAAAGGTTCCTTCAAGACTTAAAATCCTCTAAAATCCTGTTCATTTTCCCCCTAAGTTGCACAAGGCAGTACCTCGGGACTTTTGTCATTTGAATTCAAACGAACCGTGGCTTCTGGAAGGATGAACAAAACAACTTCAGGACAGGTGGTTTCATGGAGGACAAGGGCCCAAGCTGATTTAATTCACGGGCGCCCACAGCCCTGCTCCTCCTCTTTGACCGCCGGGAGCGGACGCGAACCCGCGGTCCCAAACGGGACGCGTCAGCTCGGCCCCGGGCCAGCCCTCGCCCCGCGCTCAGGTACCTGGCAGCGGCTCAGCCGCTCCGCCAGCCCCCGCAGCTCCTCCTCCAGCTCTGCCACCCGCTGCGCCGCCGCCTCCGAGCCCCCCGAAGCCATCGCCGAAAGTCTCACCGCTCCTCCCGCGGGGACGACGAGGGGAGAGGAAGGTCCACGCCTAGCGGAGCGGGCTCAGGCAGCCCCGACCCGCCCGCGGGAAAGGGGAGAGGATCGACACCGTGAACCACACAAATGAAAACTTTCCGCTGCACTCGCGGCGCGGGCGAGCGCCGGAAACCGCAGGGAAGAAAGAGGACGCGGTGCAATGACGTCACAGCGCCACAGCTACCCCAGCGAGGAGAAGGGGCGAGGGGCACGTTTGAATTGGCCCGCCCGAGGCGCAGGGCCGCGCATGCGCCGTGCGGGTGCCGGAGCGGACAAGGCGGCAGCGGGAGGTGACGGGCTGTCGGGTCGGCTGCAGCCTTCGTCTTCAGGGGCTGGGAGCACATGCAGCTGGAGCACCTGCTGTCCAGCCAAGGTGCTGAGCGAGGGATGCTGGAAATGCCCGGGTGTCCAGCGGATCCTTGCCCTTCCTCAGCCATAGGAGCACGGCGCTGTTTAGATCCTGTTTACATGCGAACCGTAGAGGTCACAGAATGGGTCAGGCTGGAAGAGACCACAATGGGATATCGGGTCCAACCTCCCTGCTCAAGCAGGGTCATCCCAGAGCACATGGCACAGGATCGTTCGTGAATAACCCCAGTGATCGAGACTTCCACACCCTCTCTGGGCAATCTGTTCCAGTGCTCAGACACTGCACAGTAAAGAAGTTCGTCCTCATGGTCAGGTGGAGCTTCCTGTGCATCAGCTTTTTCCCATTGACTTGTCCTGTTGCTTGGCACCACCGAGCAGAGCCTGGACCCATCCACTGACACACTCCTTGCAGAGCACTTCTACACATTGATGGGCTAATGAGATGTTTCTGGGTGTTCTGTGATGTGCTGAGGCTCCAGCATACCTGAATCAGGTGTCTCATTCCTCTTTGCTTGTTTCTTTTTTCTCTGAATTAAATAATAAGAATTGCAAGATAAGAATCAGAGACCTGGGTTCGGATTAGGTCTTGATAGTGTTTTAGGATGCGCTTGCACACTTTTTTCTCAGGAAGTTTTTCAGATTTATCACTTACAGAGTCGGATTTCAGAGCCTACAACTAAAAGCAAAGGAAGGCTTCAAAGATTTAACCCTTACAAGTATGCAAAATATTTCAGCTGCTGCCACTATGTAAATGTACTCTAAGATATGCTGAGTACCTGGTTGTATAATAAAGGGTTAAACAGCATTGTCAAAGCAAATTGTTGTGTAGCATAAATGGGAAGCAAAATACTCAAAAAAGCATAGACTTCCCCCAGGCAAATGGAGAAATAAGTTGAAACATGGTCAGAATATATTTTGGCCTGGAAATTGCAATTCACCAATGTCAGTATCTTACTACAGAAATAGTACACATTTTTTATAGAGAAGTGTATTTTCTTTTCCTCTCCATTGTAATTTTTGTATGGTTTCTGGAAAAGTTGCCCTGAACGTACCACTGTGACAAGAAATAAAATTCTTGGTGTGTATGTGTGCAAATGCAGAGAAGCAAGAAGATTTCACACCATGTGAATTGGGACATACATTAAAATGTCCAGTCCTTCCACCTGTAGTCCTTCACCTAGGAGAAAGACTCCAGCTTTCTTGGTGATAGCTGTGCTTTGCAAATTGATTTTTTCATCATGTTGAAGTTCAGGAGCCCTTCTCAGAAGAAGAGAGTGGCTACAGTACTCAAAGCGATGATTTTTTACATAATTTTACACAATTTACATAAAATTTTGATATTACTGCAAGTATTATTTGCACGATTATGAACCTAAATGTAAAGGTGGGAGGCTGCACATGAGTCTTCTCTGTCCAGTTATATGGAGATTTAAGGAGATTCAACAATTATTGGATCAATACCACATCCCTCCTTAGAACATCCTTTATAACTTTTATAGTTCATCACCCATTGTGCATTGTGTCGTCTCATATTTGTGATCTTGCACTTCCTGTAATTTATCTTTGTGTATTATTAAATGTTCCTATGACCATAAAGACCATCATGTCAATTCTAACACGTTTACATTTTAAACTTTTTCTTTGCTTTTAGGATCTCCTCTTCTACCATAAATTATCTAGTCACTATGACTCTATGTAGCCTTCACTCCACATCCTTGCCTTTTAATAACTGTCTTTTTTGCTTTTCATCTGTTTCCTAATATTTTTATCATTGTCCCCTTGACCGTTTGTTCCCTATTATACTTGGGCAACAAGAAGCTAACCATACTTAAAAAAACAATGTGCTTAGATTAACTGCTGAACAACTATAATGACTAAACAGGATTTAAAAACATTTTCCAAGTACAAGGTCATTCAAAGTTGAGCTGAGAAGATTCAGTTATTACAGGGGCTAGGCTCAAAGCTTTACAGAACACAAAACAAAAGACTGCAATTCCCTACAACTTTAGAGCCTTAAAAGAGCAATTTGTGTATTTATTATATGTGTAGATGCAACATGTTACCACAACGAACACAAAAATAACACTTCCCCATAGCAAGATCCTTATTTTAAGGACAAAATATTTTTGTATATTGTTTAACAAACATCGCATTAGTTTTACTGCTATTTCATGTGCTTATTCTCTATTATAACCTTCTAGTTATTAATCCAAACAGTATTCATGATGATTCTTAAAATATTTGAGAAAATATTAAATGTGGAGCTGGCAAATTTTGGAGAATTGGGAGGCATTGACTTGTATCAGAGTATTTTGTAAATTATATTTCTCCTAAGTCTTCATATTTTGGAACCCCTGCATTTACATTTACCAAATCCACACGACTGTTAGGCTAAATTCTTCCAAAACTATTTTCCCCTTAGATTTCACTTTTATAAAATTAAACAACATCTATTAGAAATGCATTGCACAATTGAAACCTATTGGTTATACTTTTTACTCACTTTTACTCACTTGCAGTTCTTATGAATGTTATACAAATGGAAGTGCTCCCCAAGTTGCTTTGGTGAGTGAAGCAAAAAATTATTTTTGTTTGAATTTTTTTTCCACATGGAAATTACACATCTTTCTTTGAAACATGTTCATATTAAAAATGTGTTGCATTTTCTCCTGATCACATAATTTTTTTTCTGATTGTATATTTATTTTCCTTATCTTAATGTGGAATAAAAAGTTACTCCATCCATTGCGGCAATCCCCAATATCTTATTATTAGAAGTAAAGATGTGTAGGTACACAATAGAGTATTTTAATTTTCCTTGAAACAAAAAATGTCCTTGGTAGCCTGATTTTAATTAAAAGTGTTAAAATGTTATACTAATTAATTTGCATGTCTCCTTGGATTTTTATGTTGACTGTCATGTTTGTCATGAGTAGTTTGCTAGGAAACAGCATCATCAAACAGGTACTTTCTGAAAGATATTTGTTAGCTACAGTGAACAAAACAAATCAAAATTGCTGAAATTATTTCTAGCTGGGTTTTGGCAATGTCCTCAATATTTTAGTAATTTGTTTGTTTCTTAAGAACATATTACAACCCTACAAATATGTTTGATCTTGTTGAGACAATGAATTCAAAACATACTTGCTTCCAGTAAAAGTTACTGGAGATTTTGTGATGTAGGTTTGAGTTTGGGTTGGTTTGGTGGTTTTTGCTTGTGTATACATTCAGGGCTGCAGGGGTCATTCTTTTGCACTTCTGTGACACCTGTATATAATAACATGATTATGGTTGTAGAAAGAATGGGGATATAAAAGTGGAAAGGTCTGTAAGGAGAAGTAGTATCTGATATTGGATCACCTGCCATAAGCAAGAGAACAGATACTCGGTTGTAAAACAAGTGGTGAAAATAATATTTGACTAATTTTACACGTTTTGTTTCCAATTACTTGTAAGAAAAGATACTGTTTCAGACCTCATTTCTACCATCATAATATATTGATATTGAGTTAGCAGATTTTGAAAAAGCAGAGCTGGAAAAGGCATGGAAGCCTAGATTCACTGACGTACAGGCCTGGAGTTCTACCACTAGTACGATTCACTTTTCACTCAGTGAAAAGGAAGTGCTATCTTATTCTTGTAAGCAGAGAGTAAGATAGCAGAGGTCTGATTTGTGCCTGAAAACACAACAGGTAGAACCAATTAGCCTCCAAAATATGTCAATTTCATTGCTTTAGTTTACTGCATACTTTTCTTCTGCTCACTATGCCTTGCTTATAGGCTGGGTAAACATCAATCAACAGGTTGCATTCCTCAGAAGGGCTACATCATAATGTCAGAGGAGTCTGTAGCATAGCCCTGCTCCACTTACCTTTGCCATGGAGAACGCTTTGGCTTTTCATTGTATTTTAAATGAGGTCACAGACCTTGGCATTACACCCATCAGGGCAACGAAAAATACAAGCCACTAATATAAAGTAGGGCATGTCAGCCAAACAAAGCACAGAGGGAGAAGGTGATTAACAGTGTCCTGGATGAAGTCGTCCCCACCCCATAGCACCTGCCAGCAACGGGAGGCCGAGAGGGAAGGGCAGACAGCTGAAGGTCATTTAGAGGGGAAAGCAGATTCCAGAGTGGCTGTCCTGGCAGAGGCATAGTGGGTTTGTGTTGCAGTAAATTGAAGAGATGGGTTTAGCTGAGCACTGGGAGATGATTGTTTCATTGTTAATTTGTTTCTAAATGCGCTTGAAGATAGGAGTTGAACTTTGGCATTGCATGTGTTGTGTAGTCTGTATCATAGACTAATTGGGGGGGATCACCTGGTTATGGAAAGGTTGCATGGAAAATGAAGAGCTGAGTTTCATCACCCTTAGAAAGGGTGTGAAGAGTATGTGACCACCCAGGCTCAGTAAGTAAGCCATGATACCCTTGTTAACCCAAGGAGTGGCTGTTGACAGAGGCAACACTGTCCATGACCACACAAACTTTTCAGAGTATGCAGCAGACACAGATGAGGCGCTCCCTCACCCTAGGGATTGCAGCTGAGAACATACACCTACACATCTTCTCATTGCACATGCATACGACACAAGAGCTGTGAACATGTGCAACTGTCTCAAAATTAGCCATTTTTAATACTAGAAATCAGGCCTGCAACAGTTTGTATGTTTTAGTATTGGACACTGCTGCCCAGTGCACTAAAATAAACTGATTTTCTGACTGGGGACAAATTAAAAGTGTAAATACTGCAATTAATTAAACAAGAAATTCAGATTAATTTTTAAAAAGGCTACATTTCATATCTCAGTCGTTCAGAAATAATAAGAGAATTTTGAATAAAAATTTTAAAGTGAATGTCTCAGGGAAACTGCAAAATTCATGGAAGTATAGCTTACCTCATTTTACACGACAGAGAGGTTAAGGTGTGGTCAGGCAAAGTCACAGCAGAGTGCATAGCAGTAGCATTGATAAAGCTGCAAATATTAAATAGGGCATAAATCAGAACCCAGCAATGTTTTTGCTCAGAATAGAGCCAAGCTATATGATTTTCAGGTCTTTGTTTAACAGTTCATACTGTGTTAAAAAAAAAAATAAAGGCCTTAGGAAAATAAACAAATTGAAACAAAGTATAAGCCAGTAGTTTAGTAAAAAATCATTTGCAGCAATTAGAACACTTTTTCTAGTTTCATCAATGTGCTTAAATTAATGTTATATATTATTTTATGGACACAAGCTTTTAAAGAAGAAAAAAATACTTGCTTCCACTCTAAGATAAGGTTTTGACATATTGTTATGATATTCTGCTTGCCTCAATTACCTTGCTGAGTTCTTTAGCTTGAAATTCTGATGTAAAAGTCTGTTTGTTACTGTTTGTTTTCTGATTTTTTAGTTGACCATCAGGTTTAACTTACAGTTATTTACAATCACTTGAATTCAGAAAGTACTTCAGATGAACAAGCACGATTCTATTTTTATTATCTGTGTGCACCATGGCAGCAGCTAAGAGTTACTGGGAGGGCACTTTTTCCTGCAGTATTTCAGTTGCTAACACTGTTCCCAAAAGCACTGTTTGCTATAAATTCCCAGCCCAAGGGAATACAGAACAGATACTGCACATTGCATTCTAGGGTGGTACTGCAGACTCAGCCCAACATGAACTCTTCTTGCAGCCTGAACTCCATCATCACAGTGGGATTCAACTGACTCAATTCACCGAGACAGAGCTCGTGTATTTTGGCAGCGATGCAAAGTTGTGCATTTGAACTTTCCTTTCCTTTCCTACTGTGGCTGATTTTAGAGTAACAAAGTGAGACTCCATATCTGTTGATTTAAGTTTTTAGACAAAGATTTACTCAACAGAGTTGCTTCCTTTAGAGACAGAAAATATTTAAGAATAAATGCTACATAAATATCTGTATTTAAAAAAAAATAAATAGAAAAATTGAAGCATTGTAGTGAAAACTGCATTTAAAATTACCTGGAATCATTAAAAAAGAAAAGAAAATTCCTGCAGAAATTAACTGGGTTTTTAATACTGAATTTCAATAAATGTGTTTGTTTTTGGTTAATTTTCTCATCAGTTGTATCCTATTAATGTGCACAAGATAAGAATTGATTTAAGCATGTAAAAAAAATTTAATTATGTCTGAAGTCAGACAGTGAGGGTTTAGAGGATAGCTTTTCATGCTTACTTATTTGAGAGGTGGACAGGCAGTTGTCAAATCATATTCAGTTTCAAATTTACAAAAAGAAGAAATAAAATTCTTGCTACATTTTATTTTAAATTCAGAAGTAAATAAACAACATTCTAACAGAGTGTTAGAGTGGTTTGCCAAGAATAATCACACTCCCCACCCCCCTTTTTTTTCCAGAAAATGAAATTTAATTATTACCAGCTTCCACAATTTTATTGGAAGATCCCTCTTACTTTCCTTAAAACTCCTTCTGGAGTCCTTTGATTACCTAAGAATTTCTAGGGTTGTTTCTTATTACGATTTTAGCACTTCCTTCACACAGGATAAAAATATGGCCCAAATGGGATCTAGGAACTCAAAAACTGAAAATCAAATATAGATAGTTATTAGAAATCACAATTTTATTTTCCCTCTGACCAGTGGTTTTTGGACACTTAGCATAGGTAACACTAGTTATCTCTTGAAAACCACAGATATAGAAAAAGCTAATCTGGTTTGATGACCCAAACAATGGTAGAAATATGCTTAATGAAGGCTACTACAGATAGGAAAAAAATGTATACAAATATTTTTCATTGCTTCAGTTGTATGAACTTACTACAATATAATATATTCGGACTGTGAATGATATAAAGGAAATGCATATCCCAAACAGCAGTTATATTAGATCATGTGTTGGTTTTCCTCCACTCTTCAGCAAATGAGGTACAGCTACAGGTAGAAGAATATACTGTCTCGTGTTGCACTTTTTAACTCTACTTTTTCATGATTCTTAATTAAGTTTTTTTTTATATTCCTAGTGAGTGTCAGCTTGACATCTGTCTCCCCTGACCAGTCCTGCATCCTGATCATGTAACTCCTGACCACATAAACTGTTTTAGAAGTATGCTCAAAATTATCCAATTCCTAAGTTGCTCTGATATTCTGCATGAGCTTTCTGGCAGTATTTTGTGATCTAGAAAACCCTTTGTGTTAGTCAGT
Source organism: Parus major (assembly GCF_001522545.3). NCBI lineage: Eukaryota > Metazoa > Chordata > Aves > Passeriformes > Paridae > Parus > Parus major. Next base: position 31,859,532 of record NC_031799.1, on the reverse strand, counting down.
CTTTTATCTTTTCTAAGGTATCGTTTCTGAGAATCCAACCAAGTTAATTTAGATGTGAGTACTTTGACAAATGACCTCTGAATAATCCAGCAGCAGCTTCAAATACAGTCTTTGCACCCCTGGCCCCCTGTGGATGGCTAAGACTTCCACAGAAGCTCTTACATGAGGAGCAGAGCAAGCAGCAGCAGATAGCAGCTTCTTAAAATATTGTAGCTATATGGATTAGATGATAATAGTTGTAAAATTTTCAGGAATGCTCAAGAAGATAACTTTGGGTCTGTGAATTCTTACTATCTATGTGCATAATTCTGGTTTTGTCTACTGTAAATAGGGTATACTCATCTGGCATATCTGGAGAATCTATCATGTGTTGTGCTAATGGATTATTCATATTTTGTAGGTACATTGCAACATTCCTGCCAAATACCTTGTTTTTTTAAAAAACAGATTTGGAAAGTTTGATGCTAATGCCTCAGCTTGCTCTGGCACCATTTTAAACTTTTTTTTTTATTATTTTTTGGTGCTAATAATGCATAAGTCTGCCAAGTCATGGAGACCCACTTCATTATGAAACCTCTTGGTATGACAATAAAGAGGAAATGTAGTCTCATATATGAGGGTCATTCAGCCTGCTACAAGTACTTACCCAATTCCACAGTATTTATTAGAGGGTGGTTCTGACCTCATGCTTCACAAAAAACTATTCTATTATTCTTGTGACATGTAGCATAGGGGAAATAGCTATTATATTGATTTATATTATGGATGAAATGTTATTTGTGGGTCCAAGGTCACACTTGCCCTCCCCTGACTGACTTTGGGAAGACAACATTTTCAGTTATTGTCCTTCTTCTCTATCCTGCCATTGTGTAGCAAGAAGCTGACCTTTATTTGAAAATATTTTACAAAATAGTAAATACACATAGGAAACAATCTCTGAAATAGAAGGATGTATCAGAAGGCCTGTATTATCAAATCACACTGTAGAGGCATAAAATAACAATGCTTCCATGCCTCCATACGGAGGACACCAATGGAAATAAATATTAAATCCAAAAGACAATATTTATGCAAGAAAATTTCAGCAAAAAAATAGTAATTTTTCCCAGTAGCTAAAGAAAACCTGGCTATGTGAATATAATCTTTGCTCTTAAATAGGATTCATATTTTTTAAACATAAAAATACACCACCATGGGAGTTCCAAAAGATAAACTGTGCCTGGATACGAAGAAGATTTAGTATTCCAGTATCCCAGACTGAATCAATAACTGGCATCTTATCTAGTCCATTTATTGAGAGAACATGATTTGCTTTTTCTTTGCATCATGTTAATGGATTTCTCTTCTTATTGAATAATATCCCTGTATGAATAGTTTTAGAGCTTATTTGGGTGAACATTTCCTTTGTACAGATTATATATTTATCCAGGATTATATACAACAGAGTGCTACTTATGGAAGTGCTGTTACTTGAATCTGTTATTTTCTAGTAACCAAAGTAATAAAAAATAATATGTTTCACTGTTAACTTCACACAGAGGTTTGGGTAACCGTGCAGCCTCCATCTCAGCTGGAAAATGAAAAATCTGGATCTACACATTTTTATCAGCATTCAGGGTAGTAGAAAAATCTTATATGACAGAAGGTCAAACAATACCCTTCTTTACTGTGTTTTTTTTAAATAATTATTTTCATTTAAGTACTGCTGGTTACATTGATAAGGAATTGGCTTACAGAACCAGAATTATGGCAAATTAGTTTGCATACTTGTTATCAATTTGCTTATATTTTTGCCTTATCTAACTTGCTGTTTCTTGGAACAGTAGTTGTCTGCCACTGCCTTGAGTCCTGATAGACATATTGCCTTTGACTCCAAGAAAGTCAAAGCCAAGAAAAACCTCTTCATGAAACCAGAGTATTTTACTCTAATTTTGTGCCCATGTCTAGACATTATAAAAGTACAAGTTGCAGCTCTACTGACCTCCATGAGGCCCACCACTTTCTTTCACACTCTTTTTCTTTGTATGGCTAAAAAGTCAGCTATGTGTTTCTATTTATTACAAGATTTTTATTATTATATCTATTGCAAAATTTTATTTAGAACCTTGTCAGTTGTCACATTTTACCTGCCATTGATACCTCTTTTACTCATCAGTGCCTTTCAGTCTGAACAATGGAACCTCAATAGTGTCTTTTTACTTTTAAAATCCCTTTTTAAAATCAGAAGTAATTGTGTGTATGTGTGTGTGTGTGTCTGTGATGACTAGGGGACATTAGACCACAAGAGAAAGGTCGCACCATTCTTTATTTCCTTCATTCTGACCTGTTCAGGTCTATTCCTTGACCATTCTTTTCTCTGATATTTCCTTTCCTTTCTTGAAAAATATGTGTTGTCTTACACATTAGAAACTTGCTATTTCTAAACCTGATTCTCTCTTATTACCACCTTTTCCTCATTTCTTTTTTGATCATCAGTACAGGTACCATGTCCCTGTTTTTCTTCTTCTTCAATCAGGGCCTTCTTCCAATTTATCCCTATGGTTAGGTTGCTTAGTAGGCAATCCTTCTTACTCAGGGTTGGCCCCCCAAATTCTGTTTTTCAGTAGTATTTACAAGTTCTCAGGTAAGCTGGCAGTTTCCTATATTCCATCTTCTTCCAGTTCTCTCCTATGATGTGGACTGCTATAGACTCTATCTTCTCTGTTCTTTAGAGCATCCATAAAGTCTTTCAGTGTCTGCACACTGTAGCCTTTGTCAATCACTGTGTGGCCTTGCCACCTATTACCCATTCTTTTCTTTGGAAAAGTTAAAATACTTTTTTATCCAGGGTACACCAGTGGGTTTCTTCTGCTGAGCTGGATGAGCCATCTCTCCAGCTCTGCAACTATATAGTCTCAGAATTTTTGTTCTTTTCTGATATCTTGGGGTTGAAGTAGAAGTTGGCTACTAATGTAGTGCAGTATTGTGGGAAGTACTGAAATTTTGTCCTTTCTTGTCCCAACCAGTTACTTGCATCACAAAGTCCTTTTATCTGAGGTAATTGCATAGACTACACATACCATTTATTTCAGACTTTAGAGGACACATGCTGTCTGTGCAAAGCCTTTCATACACAGCATTTTTCATATGTTTAATTTCACTAAATGACACTATATACTACTATCTTAATATAGAGAGGACAAAACCTTCCCATGTGTGCTGGTTTTGGCTGGGGTAGAGTTAATATTCTTTGCAGTGTCTGGTATGGGGCTGTGTTTTGGATTTGTGCTAAACACAAGGGTTGATAATACAGAGATGTTTTTGTTATTGCTGAGCAGGGCTTGCACACAGCCAAGGCCTTTTCTGTTTTCCATATTGCCACACTGGGGAGGAAGTTGGGGGTGCTTGGGCAGGTGGGAGGAGACAGAGCCAAGATGGATGACCCCAACTGACCAAAGAGACATTCCAGACCATAAGACATCATGCTCAGGATGTAAAGTGAGGGGGAAGAAAGAGGGAGGGAGCGTGTTTAGAGGGATGGCATTTGTTTCCCAAGTCATCCTTACTTGTGATGAGTCCCTGCTCTCCCGGAGATGGCTGAACACCTGCCTGCCCATGGAAAGCAGCTAATTAATTTCTTGTATGTTTGGCTTGTGTGTGCAGCTTTCACTTTACCTATTAAACTGCCTTTATCTTAATTCACAAATTTTCTACCTTTTACCTTTCTCATTCTTTCCTGGATATGCTGGTAGGGGAGTGAGCAAGCAACTGTGTGGGACTTGGCTGTCAGCTGGGGTGAAACCATGATGCCATGCAGGAACACTCGCCCACACAATAAGTACTCAGTAGATATGCTGGCAATAGGTCCAGTCCTGCCTACTGCTTCTTCAACTGTGCCTCCTCTTTTTCAGCAGTCACATGGGATACTGTGCCAGCTTCCCTCCCAGGAGTCATTTTTTGGATTTCATAGAGACCTGGGCAGAACACACAGAGCTAAGCCCCTTCTGCTTAGCAGAACAGGAAAGTGGATGGTATCTTTCAGGAAGAGAAGGAAAACAGGAGAAGTAGCATCTGCTTTAAACAAAATGCCTAGCAAGTCCAATTTACCAGAAAGGCAGTGAAACTGTCTCCTTCACAGCTATCATGTTGGCCCGTATTTTATCCATCATGTTGCAATGATAATGACCTGGCTAACATGACTGTGGTGCTGATACAGTTCTACGAATTAAATTTTGCTCCACATCCAGATGGCAGAAGAGTGTAACCTAATGTATTCTAAGCAAATTCATACTGGCTGGGAGCCTATGCTGAATGCTACTGCAAAGTCCCAACAAGAAAACTGGATATAATATAAATATGGTTAATAGGGCTTTTCTCAACATATTTGGTAGTGTTGTCTCAGTAAGAGTAAAATTAAAACTTTTGGGTGCCTCACACATAAATTTAAAGATTTATGGAAAGAAGCCAGCAATGGCCAGTGCAATATAGTCAAACTGATGAAAAAGGAACAGGAAAGTGATCAAATGACATCAATTACAAATTTTATTTTTAGTGTTTTTGGTCACTGATTTGGGAATCAGTGGCCTGGGAAGAGAAATGAAGATTTATTTCATGTCATCTTGAGTAACCTCAGGTATTCAGATTGTATTCCAAAGTAGCTCTCCTATATGGATTAGTAGTATTTAAAGAAACCATTAAGGTGTATTCTTGACATTTCCACTTATTTGCAAGAAAAATTGTAACTGCTTTCAGCAAAAAATGCTTGTGAAAGAATATTGATCTGAGTCATATATTGTCCTGTTAAGTGTGGCAATACAAACTATGTAAATCTAAAAAAGGTGTACATTTTTACACCTTTTGTTGCTTTACATCTCATAATATACTCTATTTTTTTAATATACTGTAGTCGATCTACTATGTTTGGGTCTTACGTGATCTCACCACTATCCAGTTTGTTAAGAATGTACTGACAGGCTTTACTGAGGAACCTTAATCTAGTGTCTGTCCTTACAGTGCTGTATGTGCACAGTAAATACAGGTTGTCAAATACAAACTCACCCCATAATACATTGCACTCCAAGTAGGAAAAATATTACATACACTATGAAGTTGTTCTGAACATGCTTGTACAACATGTACACAGGCTTGTACCAACACTAAATCTGCAGCAGATGTGAAGTATTAAGTATCAAGACCACAATGCAATTCTCAGGGCCTCCATCAAACCGGTCCAAGGTCTTAAGACCTCAGTACTAACAGAAGCATAACATAACATAAACAAATAGGTTATTCTGCAGTCTCTCATGTAACAGAATTATCTTTTCTATTCAAATAAAAATACAAAAAAATAACAAATCTGATTCAAGATAATTATCACTGCATCATCAGGATATCTAAATTTTTTATAGAAACACCACTGTATTTTTTCCTCTGGAGTACACTGATGAAAAAACCAAAAGACAGTGATTCAATAGTATAAAATAAAGAGAAGTGTAGTAACATAGTGGATGTTAAGATGTTAATTTAGTTAGTATAATTTTATACGTTTTCTAAACACTACAGAAAGAGAGACTCAGTCAGTACAGGGCATTCCAAATTTAAATCATAAAAACAACATACTATTAAACTACTAATGCATCACTAAAAATATTAAAGCTAAGAACAATTTGGGCCTGTAACTAAATAGAGGGGGCACCTTAGTAACAAACGACCCAGAGAAGGCAGACTTACTGAACACCTTTTCTTGCACTGGGCTTCACTGACAAAACCAGCCCCCAGGAATCTCTGAGGAGAACAGGATAAAGAAGTGTTGGAAGGGAGGCCTTCCCTTGATTTGGATTCGGTGGGAGAATAAATACCTAGGCAAATCTGACATCCACAAATCCATGGCTCCTCATGAGATGCATTTATGAAAGCAGAAAGAGCTTATGAACACCGTGGCAGGGCCACTTTGAAAGGTCATGAAGTACCAGAAGTGCTCCCTTACTGGAGATGCTCAAGAACGGCTTGGATAGAATTCTGTGCAATGTGCTCTGGGCTGACTCTGCTGGAGGTAGGACATTAAACCAGATGACCTTTTTGGTGGTCCCTTTCAGCATGACCATTCTGTGACTCTTTGAACTGAAGGTTAATTAGAACTTCAATTGCTGTTTCATAAATGTCTATAAAACTGTCATCACAAAAGCTGACCCATTGTTACCCAGTATGTCTAAAGATAACAATGGAGTTTTGGCTATCAATAGATTCTTTTTATTTTATAGTGGATTCCAAAAATACTTTGATTTCTGGAAAGGATGAGCAGTGAAAGCAGTATCTTAGAAGAATGCACAAGTTTGATAATAATTAAGGTTCCTGTAATGATTTTCCTGTAAAGTTTTTTTATTGCACTGTCCCTAAAACAAGCTAAATTTTTTAATAGTATTTAATATGTAGAGATAATTTAGCACAAATAATTAATACGTGACGGGACAGAGCTATATGAACAATCTGTAAGCTGACAAAGCATTGAGTTTGATTGACAGGCTCTATCCCAAGATATACCACAAATACTCAAATGCAGTTTTGACTTAAAAATTTTAAAGCATGTGTGTATAACATAGCAATAATGTTAAAGCAATAGTTATCACTATCAGTAACAGTAGTATTAGTATTAGTAGTAGTAGTATCAATATTACTACCTCCTTGAAATCAGTGGGCAAAATAAATGTGTGGTTTTATGTTATGTTAAATAACAAACACATTCAAGAGCAGAGAAAACTCTTGAAGGCAATAAAAGTTTTATTTACTTATTTTTTCAGCTCCTGTTTTGTTTGTTTCTTTGGGAATTTGTTCACTATTGTTTCTTGTCTTTTGCCTAGAGTAAATCATGACTCACAACATAACTGGAGTATGATTAATGTTCAAATGATAGACACTTTCCAGATGAGCACGATGTCCCAATCAAAGGTTGCATGTTTCCTCAGACTTGTATTTTAAGTCAGTAGTTAGACCTGACCACAAGTATAAAGTACAAAGCCTCAAAATCATAATGGGTTATAATCATTCTTTCTGAAAAAATTACATATCTACATGCCATAAAATGTTTGGAAAATCATGCCCAAGTCCTGAAAATTCACATGTGAGAATCAATTTATTTTCAGAAAGAAAAGAAACTGTGATCCTATCACTCCTTTTGTATCCAGGTGACTTCATCATTTCTGTCTCAGTGTTTTCATAGCCATTATAATACTAAGGGTGAGGTCAGGAAGACAGTTTTTGCCTTGTTCTCATTTTTCTCTGGTTTTCATGTCTTCTGTTATACATCCATGTTTTTGTTTTGGTCATGTAGATGACAGCATTTATAATCATACAGGTTTTTGAGAACTCGTCTATGTAAATTACCCAAACAGCTTAATACACTGAAGCATAAAAATGAAAAATAAAAGTAACTTATAGCTTTTTCTTTCTTTCTTCAATTATTAATTATTATGATAACAGAAGAAATAACTTACAGATGTCTACCTTATATGGACAGAAAGGAATTTTTATATATGACTAAAACTACTTTAAAATGTCATTCATAATGTAGCTAAATATTCAAACACAATGTGCATTCATTTAGTATCTTGGTTACTCATGTTAAAACAGCACAGAGGCTCTTCTCACAGTAGACTTGGGGTTTTTTTCAGATAGTATTTTTCTATACATACTGTCACTGCAACATTTTGGAATGGTTTTACTGTATCCCTGTATCAGGTAAGTGCCCCAGTCACTTGTGCTATTACCTACAGCCCATGAAGGTAACAGAAAACTCCTTTATCTTTACTAGATTCTGGGTTGCATGCTCTTTTGCTGTTCCGTTGTACAAGCTGAACATGTACAACTATAGATTCACAGGTTTTCCCCCTACCCCCCTCTCAAGAAAACAGCAGGAGATGTTGCTATTTTAAAGATACTATTAGCACATGAGTTGCTTCAATTCAGTTTTAAGTTAACAACAGTAGTAGTAATTGTAGTAGTTGTTGCTGTTGTTGTTGTAGCTATATAGAGCAAAGAGCAGTTTTTAGGTTGTTTTTGGTTTTTTTTGCATCCAGATCATTAGAAAAATCTTATTAATAAGATTATTTCTGACTACATTTTGGTTCTCAGTGAACTAGCAGGATCTGCTTTCATCATGACAATTTTAACACTACTTTTCTCATATTTAGGCAAACACACAGGATTGCTTGAGAGAGCATCTCACTGTAATACAGGAAGTTCATATTCTGGTAATTTCTTCTTTGCTGTTTGTTAGGGTTTGGTTTTGTTGTTGTTTAATGAGCTGAATACTATTTTAAGTTCCTACGGTGTATTGGCCTAGTCATGGAAATTGAATCTATGTCTCCTCTATTTGTGTGTGTCCAACAAGTAAAAGGAGCTGGAATGAGATGAACATGCCTTAGTGGAAGCCCAAAACTATAACAGTTTAGCTAAAGCAGTACTTGATTGGAAGGAAACTGAAATGTCCAGGGAGAGATTAGGGAAAAAAGAAAGGTATCTGTTTACTACTTCCGAGTGTTGCAGTGTGTTTCTTGTTAATGGTATGTTCTGTTATTACCTAAGTTGATGGTTTGGTCCAAATGAGACCCTCCCACCCCACATTGTCAATCTACCCTGAATCTCCCATCAATCTGTTGTCGCCCTGAAAACTCAACTTCTGAGCTTGCTAACATGGTTTTCTAAAGACTTTCCCAGGACAGTAACTGTAAACATAAATATGTGTACATTCTTTCTGTTACACATCTTGTGATGGGCATCTCTCAAGGCCAGTGCAGTGAGAAAGTGTTATCCTGACCATCCAATCCCTGGCCATGGTAAGAAGCCTATAAATCCTGGGAGAAAAAATAAACTCTGCTCTTTCTTGCACCACACCTCAACCTGTGTCCGTGTGATCTGTTGATCTTCAGCGATAACAATCTGTCTTAGGCCCACCACATGCTTGGAATTCCATTTTGGAAATCCCCTAAACTTCGACACTGGACTAGTCCATGTGACCCAACTTTCCCCCCCTACCTCCCTCACTGGAGGATGATTTTGTGAACCCTGCCTTTTACCCTCCCCAGGATATCTCTGATTAGCTGATGCTTTGTACCCTCCCTTTGAACCACCTCCCCATTTCAGCTGTTGCACGCTCGCATTTTCTGTCTTTTGCCCCCAAGATTCCCCAGAGCAATAAATCCTCTGTTATCCCATGCCAAAGACCTCCCTCTCATCCTTGTCTCCTCAGAGTGCAGACTGACAGCCAAAAAGCTGTCGAGCAAGTGCTCTAGTCACACCTTGGGTCATCCTGCTCCTGGGGTGTGACCCACTCCTGGAGCAGGCCCAAGGGAAAGAGACAGATAAACTCTGGTGAGATGCGATATTGGAGAGAGTAACAAACAAACTTTCTGCCTCTCTCAGACACTAACAACTTATTTGGTTCGCTTTTTTTTTCATATCTGGTCTTCAGAACACGCAGTCCCAAGTGCACCTACTTGTAATTTCTTCAGAAATGAAACCAAGAGTCTTTCTTGTCCAGTTCACTTCACAGCAGTGTGGTGGTTGATCCTTCTTTTAGTTAGTACCATCAACCACACAATCCTACCCAGACTACAGCAAAAGTATTTTCCATAATCGTACCTGCTGCGCTCTACACCACACAAGACCTCAGTTGCTGAAACAGTAATTTCCAGATGTTTCTGAAAAAGAGTTTCATTTCTGAAACCTGGATATAGAAAATTGTTCTTTTTTTACTCTTGAATATTCAAGACTGAAAAGGCAGATACAGGTAAAAGATTCTTAGCCAAATATTAGTGACTTTGAAAATGGTCAAAGTGTGTTTCCTAATGATATCCATCAAGAACACCATATTCTGAAAATTAAAATGAAAAACCAAGCTCTTCAACAGTACAGATCTTGTTTGTTCATCAAGCCATGCCATAATTCCATCAGTTCAACGGGAACTTCATGTTTTCAGCTGGACTGTGGAGAATGGAGTTTTTCCTTCATTTTAAAAAGGCTGGGGTAAAGTTTCTGTCTTCATAATCTTGCTCTCAACCAGCAAGCATTCTTCCTGAACATGAAAAATTGATGCTGTTGATAGAACTGAGAGATATTAGAGACGAGAAGAGCCTAGAGTAAAAAAGGAGTCTGGATGAAGTTTGAGAAGGGACAGGGCATATAACTGAAGTGGGGATAGGCCAGTAAGTGTAATGGCAGGTAGCACCCTATAATTTCCAAGTACTCAACTAGAATCTCTTACAACATGAGTTTTCTATGTCTTAAGATTTCTATGCTTGGAGCCATAAACTATGTCAATACTTTATTTCCCTTCCCTAAGTCTGGATAGGCTCTCAGTTCACTTGCACATTTTGTACACACAGTACCTCATTGTGAAGACTTTCTAGATTTGAGTATCCAAGTGTGAGCTGCCTTGAATTCTACAGTAGTGCTGCATATCTCATGAAGCATCTCTGGAGCTTAAATGATGTTTTTCTTAGAGCTTCTCTCTCTCTGATTTATATTTCACAGCTTCAGAGTCATCTGATCAATAGAACAAAAAGATAAAGATTTTAAAAATACTTGGTTTGAGCAACCACTCTTCACTTTAGAAACCAAAGAGATTCAGATCTAAGAAAAATCCCAAGTATTCATATTACCAGCCTTCATTTTATGCATGTAAAATAAGGTGAGCTGTATTTCGGGAATGTTCAGTAATCACACATCTATATAGAATTTTTTTGAACAAAAGCTGCTCACTGGAGGCTTTATAAAGATACAACTCTAAACCATACTTCTTTAAAGGTAGGCATGAATAAGCAGTATTTGTAAGATTAGAAGAAATTTCCTCCCTTAAGTTGTTTAACTTCTCATCTTATGTTTCTATCAATGTAATAGTTTCTTTAACCTTTTAACTGAAACCCAAAATTTTCAAAGACTCACAAGAATTAGAATGTCTTTAAAAACAAGATAAAAACAAAACAAGACCTGAAATACCTTATTTTTCTGTATCAGAGAACAAATAGTCACTGTTTCTGATCACTGTTTGCTAAAACACAAATCTCAATTGATCATCAGCTGCATCAGTAAAAGAACTTACCCCATGCTATCCCATTCTGAAGAGTGAGTTGTGCCTTTCAGAGCCAATTACGGATTTTCCCTTTCGTGTTTCTTCAAAGATCAAAAAGAAAATTAATAAATCCTCGAGACATAAATTACTCAAATTAATTAAAATCACAATCACCTCATCATTTACCTGCTCTATATTACACTTTCTTTTCCTGTAAAAACTGAAGTTTTTTTGTTTAGGTATCTTCTGCATTCAAAATCTGTCCATTTCTGTATTAGGTATTCCTCCTTTCTTGTCTTACTTGTTTTAGAGATGCTCATGTAGTTATAAACACATAGGTTGTTCCAAACAGTATAGTATAAAAAATATAAATAAATAAATATATAAACTAATAAACTGATAAAATATAATTATACATAAATTAATATATAATATAAAAATATATATTATATATAATAACTAAATGTAATAATAACATAATAAAATATGTTTAAATATAATATAAAGGCTGCTCAACCTTAACCTCTTGGCTTTTTCTTTGTGGCCATATTTTTATGAATGATTTCTAAACATTCAGTAGTAGTACATAATTATGAAATTACATTAGCCAAGTAGATAACCTTGCTCCAAGTGGAAAAAGCACATATAGGTGGGCTTTCACTTTAAATATTTTATATTGTAGTCTTTTTCAAGTGAAACATTAGCACTAGGTTGTTGACTTGCACTTAAAACCACAGTTAATCAGTGATCTAAATTACTCTTTTGATGAAGATTATCTGATATAGCCACAAACACCACAGTGTTAATGCAATAAGAATTAAATTGTCAATTGATCTTGATGACCCTCTGAACTAAATCTGAAATAGCATCTGTATACTGAATCCATGTAAGTCAAAACATCTGCAGTATAAGAGACAGAGACTTGTCCAACGCTTTTCAATTCCTGTACAAAATAGTTTTTGTAGTTTTCATACAAAGAATGTTCTTCTGTTTAGTTTAATCATTTTGTTTGGTATTTCCTATGATAATTGGCCATGATGTGATCTCTAACAACTTCCTCGGACACTGTGTGTGCTAAGTCTGATGATTATACAAGTGTCTTGCATCATAGGAATTTTAAGAATTAGCACTCATGAGCCAGATCTAGAAGAGCATGCATCTTTATACTTCTTTATGATATGTAAAACATGTTTAAAAATGTAAATTCATATAGTTTAGTTACACATATTTCAGATGTGCAGACTTCAGAGCAATAGAAGAAAACTGATTTTGATTAACAATATGAAAATATGTGTTGAGACATTTCCACATTTACTAGTAGTCTTATATTCTCTCGCCTTAAGGTGAAGAAGAAAAACGTCCACAATGAAAATCATATTTCATGTATAACTAAGTTGAAGTGAAATATTAAGCAGCTTTTTCTGAACATGTATTAGAAATAAGTTACCTACTAGGATAATTTTAAGAGATTTCTTTAGTTTAAAGATTTGCAGTCTAGCAGAGTAATAGTTCAGCTCAAATTAACTCAATAAATACACACAGAGCAGTCATGAGGGATTCATGTAGCTGGAAAACACTGGGAAAGACAGAAGCAGCTGTCCATAATAAAAACCTAGAATGTCCCTCTTTACAAACAGATAAATAGTAAGTATATGATAGTAGGATTTTACATAAATGTAGTATATATTTTTCTGTGCTACAGCAGCAATAACAAATAAAACTTTGAAACTCCCCAAATGAAGTATTCCTGTATTGCAGATGAGAAATTTTGGAGAGAGCACTATTTAGTGACTTTCCCAAATTATTGGAATTAATTTTGAAACTTACAACTTAGTTTCCAAGTCTGAGATTCTTTTTATACTATCCTGCAGAACTTCTCCTATTTAATAAACAGATACATTCTATGCTGCCAACCTAACTATAATTCACACTCCACTCTGGAGGAACTTACAACTGAGATGGCATTTTAAGTCCGTGTTGTCTGTGTCTACATGTTGACATTTGCATTTATGTGCTGTGCTGAGATGCAAAACTGTTGAATGCCATCTTGCTTCATTCTCATTCTTTCACCAAGGACTTACAGGTACTTCTTGACTAACAGCCTTGCCATAGATACAAAAATCACACTTTTCTTTGTGTGAGCCATTCTAACCATTTGGAATTTTTTCCCCAAAAAAGTTCTTACATACAATTCTCAGGTGGATCCAATTTGGGTAGAATTTACTTTGGCTTAATAAAGTTATGTGATCATATATATAAAAAGATAGAAACAGCAAAGCATCTAAAACCAAGCACAGTATTTAAAACAAATACTGCAGATACTCACTTTGCTATTGTCTACATTGCTAAGACTCTACAAATTTTATAACAATATTATCTAATGAGCATACTAAGTATCTGGCCAGATCTGTGGTGACCCAAAAGATCAGAAAAGCTCTGAGGGAGGCAACACAATCTCTTCTGCAAAAAATATTTATTAACAGTAATTAATAAATATTTTAGGCATTCGGGTTGTGTATTAGACAAACTAAAACAGTTCCAAAGGAACTATTCCATCCTCAGACAAAAAAAAGAAGTACCTTTAAAATTTTCCATAAGGCATATTTTTGCCTTGAAAAATAGAAACAAAGCTAATAAATTACATTTTAGATCTCTATTTAAAGACACTCATGGAGAGACTTGTACTAATAGAACTCAGAAAATTCAAATATGGTAGTAGAAACGTAAATGTGAGAGGGGTGTAATTCATGCCATTATACCTGTTTGAAACAATTTGTGTGAGTTAAGGATAGAGTGCCAGCATAAACTTTGAATTTATTGGCTTTTGTTGCTTTAAATCAGACCCTTCACATTATTTAAACATAGTTTTTGTATTTAATATTCAGAGTGATAGAACACGTACATTTGGCTGCAGATAGATACATAATTCATGTTTGTAGAAAGCATACCTTATAACACTTAAGTGGTTTATTAAACTTGTTTCATCTGATATGGGATAAATTCTGTAATTGACAGCAAGTCATAGGCAGATCATACATTTATCATATTTAAGATTACCTTATATCCTTATGTTACAGAAACTATTCTGCTTTAGCATCTTATGGGTTTGGGGTTTTTTTCTTCTCTTGGAGAGAAAATACATGAAATATGTTAATGTTGTTTAAAAATTACTTAAACCTGAACTCCAACATGAGAGCAGTTCAGTAGCCTCAGCTCAATCCCTGGCAGACAGTTGAGTCTATCAGGAAAACCATCACATGCAGCAGTCAATAGGACCAGCAGCCTCTGATCTGAAGAGACCTAGGCAATGAGTCTGGAATGACTAGGCAATGAGAATGACATCTTATTTTAGGGACCAAGAAATCTTGAATTTAGAAGGGAGGTCATATTGTGCAGGGAGATTATTTCTGTGCTTCTTGCTCCTTCTCAAGCTTATAGTTCATAAGGGAACTATTTGAAATTGCTCCACCTATTTGATGAGGAGGGATAGAAAAGAAAAAAAAAAAAAAAAAAGAAAAGAAGATTGCTCTCTCATTGGATTCTACTCAAATATGCTGACAGTAGAATTTTCTTTCAAGTAATTTCTATTATCTGTATAGCTTTACCAGTATAGACTGGGAAGACCCTTAATTTTGAGCAGGCTACAGCTAGACTACATTTTTACAAGCATTTAACATTTGATTTGTCTGCATCATAATGGATTGAAATGTTAAGAGCCAGTGATAATTTGTTTGACTCTTTGCTTCTGCTCTTGGCTCTTGATAACTATAAAGCAGCATTTTAGTATGGAAACTCTAATGCTAAAAAGATGTATCTAAATTAAGTAGATGGGTCAAGGTGACTAAAATACCATAATGATTATGACACAAGAGGGGCTGATCCCTATATTTGGATGAAGATAGACTATTAAGTATGTAAATTCAGCTAGTATATTTTTCTTTCACTGCTTTTATTTGTTTGGTTTTTTGGGAGTTATGTTGCACCAGGCTGGAATAACGTTCATTTAAGAGACTTTTTTCTCAAAAAAAGATAAAAGCTGTATAAAATGGTGAAAGAACATCACAGTTGGACTATACGAGTAATATTTCTCTTGATTGTAATATTTGTATCATGTACCGTTTTTCTTCATTTTTCCCAGAAAGAAATGGCTTATTTAGAGAAAGGTCCCAAGAGATTTTTAGAGGTTGTTAGAAGCTACAAAATAAAGAAGGCTTTGGGAATCATTAAATGACAAACCATTATAACTAATTCTGTCTGGATATGTATTAGTGTATAGATATCAGGTTACCTGATTTTTTTCCTTCAAGTTTATGCTAAGTTTCCATGCTGTGAGTTTTTTATTTGACTAGGACCTCATTGCATGTCTGCAAAAACAGGTTTCTCTGGTTAAAATATGATGCATTTACTGACTTTCTTGACTTCATATTTTATAAGGCACAGCCATTTTCAGAGATACAATGTTTGGATTGCAAGAGTAATTGAGTTTCTGTTTGGTGTTGTCTTTTGGTTTATGTTTAAAACTGAATAGATATAGAGGGCAGAAACCTGTATGACACTGTAACAAATTATCTTGTAAGGAAATAATAAAAATATTAATGGTAAAGTTGTTAGTGGAGCTCTTGTGACAGCAGTATTTTTTTTTTCACATTAGTAACTTTTCAGACAATTAATGACTTAGGAATTTAAATTTTGTGAAAGTAGGCTCAAACTTCATGTGAACATTCATCTTCTCTGTTAAATATTTTTTTAATTGTAAGATAATAATATTCTCATATTTTTGAGACATTATGGAACAATTTGCAGTTTTCTCTGATAGAAAATGAATTTAAAAGAACAGAATAAGATTTTAGGCTCTTTTCTCTTAATGAACCATTAAAACGTTTTTCAAAGTGAGCTTAAAACTCAAAGAAATCAAAGAAAAGTTTCTTAGGAAAATTCAGGCTGAAATCCTATGGAAACACTTCTTTTCACCCTGTGTGAAATCAAGATGATGCTCATAATCTGGGATGTGAGAGACAAAAGGATTGACCATTAAATGGCCGGTTTGCATGGAGCCATTTCAACTGTGCTATTCAATGGTGGAGTAAGGAGATTACTTGAGACAAAGCTCTTGAATGAGGAACCTCCTTGGCTTTGAGATGTGACTGGGCTGAGTGACAAGTGGAAAGAAACTTGTGTCAGTAGAGTGGAATATTCCAGCTGAAGTAAAGAAATAACAAGGTTACAGCCCTAGAGTCCTCAGTAAAGAATTTACAGTCCTCAGAAAATGTGTCCAGCTGTGATGTTGTTAGTTCAGAGCACTAAAAGAAAAGAGAAAATTTACTTCTGTTAGGCAGATGAAAATTGTCAAATTTGTTATCCTCCCAAAGCAGACAATCTTTTTTGGCTTCAAAATAATGACTGATGTAAAGATTAAGATAATCCTCTTTTTTTTTTCTTCTTCTTTTTTTTTTTTTTTTGCAGAGATTGCATAAATATTTTGCAAATAAAGTACTTTTAGGAACTTTTTACCATTGTAACAGCATTTCACATAGATGATTCTTTTTGATTCTTTTCCAGTGGGATGCAAAAAACAAGCTTCTTTCATACTCTGTCTTGCTGTTTATCCACGAGACCTCCAAAGTTATTGTTAGAAAAACATGCACAAATCATCTAATGCTGAGCAAATTTCACTGGCACCATGTTTCATACTGATGTATCTTGGACTTAATTTAATGATGGTAGGATCAGTTTGATGTTATTGGCTGTTGGTCCAGGTCTTGAGAAGTGAAGAAACTTTTCTCCTCTTATTTTGATTGCAAAATGCTCAGCTAACTTTAGACTCCCAATGACCTCAACAGAAAAGCAGAAATCCAGGACTCTTAAAACTTTCCAGGATTGGGCCTAGTTGAGTTTGATTATCAGTTAATTTTTCTGCAGTTGTAAAATATGAACCATGACACACCTTTCTTGAACAGCTGAAAAATTATATTGTAACTTACATTCCACCATTAAGCTTTCCCTGTAATGCATTTTACTCTGGGACCTGTGAGATAGTGTAAGCAGCAGTTTGATACACCCTCACCATCATCATATATGTATGGGACAGACGGGATGTTGCTTTAGGACAAAGTAATTTTTTTAGAAACATTCACTTTACTTTCTAGTTAACACAGGATTTTTATTGCCTTGTATATATAAAAACAGAAAACCAGAAATTATAAGACTTTTAACATACTTTTTGTAGTGCAATCAGGCATTCTATACACTCCTACTTTTCTCAGTCAGACTATAAATCCTGGGGTTTTTTCCCTTGTGAGCAAAATTTTACTATCTCTACAAGTCTTGATGTGTTTCTACATCAGCCTACAAAGTAATCTCAGAGGGACAAATTCCTGTCTCCAATACTCCCACATAAATTGAAAGCAATCCTATAATTACAATTACACCAAAACCAGAATTTGACCTAGTGATTTGAAAGAGCAGGGCAGGCAGTATTTGCCTTTGAACACTTAGTTTTCTTCTTGCTTTCAGAACCACAGTTCTCTGTGTCTTAATGTGTTCTGTTGAATTGTATGAACAGGGAAAAACGTGATGAGTAATGTTTACAACTTCCATTCTTAGGAATATTTTTGCCCTTCATTTCCCACTGAAGTCAATGGAAGCTGAACGTGTTGGAAGTAAGAGGTGGCACTGGGCCTCCACAATTTTCCAAAGCATTACAAAGCGCTGGTAGAAAGGGATTATTAGCTAGTTTGAGCTGAGAAAGATCATGTCTAATTTGTGTTTAGTTGTAACAATGGTCTAGCAACTGATTTGGAAGACCTCAAACTCTGTCAGATATGAGGAACAGCAGCCCCTTTTTAAAGATCAGTATACCATAGCACCCATCCAAATTGCCTTTAATATTGTATGACTATTAATATCTCTTATATTAATGAACTTATCTGCCATGACTGTGCAATCTGCTTCCACTATGTGGTATTGCAGTATAGAATGATTTTTACAAGCTGAAAGTCCAAGTGTAGACTAGTAAGTGTTTTTCAGCTTTTTCTTTTCAATGCCTCTGGTTTTGCTATCTCACTTTGTGGGTGCACAGAATCCAAAAATGTAACCTCAACTTTAGAAAACATCAGGTATGGCCAAAGTTAGGAATTCCACATTAAATATAGTTATTTAGCAAAATTCAGGTGCATTCAGTGACCACATTCAGATCTTATAAAGGACTGGTGTGACTGAAGAAAATTAAAGTTTTGAATTAAAAAGAGATTATGTAGATACCACCTTAAATGTTCAGTAGGGGATTTTTAAAATAAGGGAGTTAACATTTAATGACTTTTATCATTTTTATATTGTAGTGTGTATCACTTCTGTGTAGGTTATTTTGATTTTCATGAGAATTAAAAGACTGACTACATTACAGGCTGTCTTCTACATAACCACACAACTCTTAGAGGATAAGAGGCAGGGAGTGAGTGCTCCTTCATAACAACATAAATGTTCTCAAATTCCATCCAGGAGACACTGACATTGCAATACAAGAACAATGCATTCCTATCACTTATTTAACATCAAGTTCCTGTATAAACTCATGCATATGTTGAATTTTTCATGCATGAACAGTAACTTTGAAGACAACGACCTATTCATATTCACAAGTACAGCACACAGATAAACATTGAAGGATGATTTAATCTTTGTCAAAGCATGAACATTTTTTTTTATTTTATGAGAAAAATGGACAGTTTCATTGCAAGACTTTCCACATGAAATACACTGTTAAGGGTAAATTACTGCATTTATGTGTTGTAACCAATATTGTGCATAAGCGTATAAGAAGCAGAGTGTACTGCCTTATAACCGATATATTAAAATAGTGTTGGGGAAGTTCTGAAGTTTTTTTCCAAAAGTTCAATTTTCACTGAATAAATCTGAACAAGAACTTCAAACTATGGCCTCATTTTTAACTGCTTTTATTTCTCATAACATGTGTGAATTCAGATTTACCTGAAAATTCCTGGCCAAAGAGAACTGTTTACATTGGCAGAATCTCACAGGTATAGAGATATCTTTGTGAAAGAGCCCCTAACAGTTTTATGGCTCTTAAAACACCAGGTCCCTTCTTCTGTCTCTTTTTCGTAAAAGCAGAACTCTGCAAAGATGCCTGGCAGAGATTTTCTCTAGCCATTGTATGACAAGGGGCAAGACACAAGGCCACTGCTACCCTACAAAGGTAGAATTTTGAGCTTCTGACTCTGAGATTGGCAAGAGGTGAGGGATATTAAAACTCAGTTTGCTGTACTTTCACCACACTGTCTTTAGCGTCTTTTAACTGCTCTGTTTTCATAAGACCATTGGAGATGTGCTGCCACCAGCATGTAAAAGCCCTCTGGATTTTGAAAAGTACCAGCATAAAGCCTGTGGTGCATTGGAGATGGGCTTTTTACTTTTCTCTTAATATATTTCTGCTCACAATGGCAGCAAACTGATTTTCTAGGAAATTTATTTTTAAATGCTTTATCTTGTATACACAAAAATTTCTCCTACTTTTCCAAAGCAAAACTTCAGGTGAAATATTTCATCATAGAAGTCACCAAGTCATCTGGTGAACATGGAAAATTTTAGATAGCCACAGATTGTACCAGGATAACTATCTGAGCATTGTGCTAAGAGCTATCCAATGCTCTTACCTCCATAGGTCCCAACTGAATCAGCACAGCATGTATGTGCACACAGGGAGAGGCAGAGTATGGATGCTAAATTCTGACAGTGCCTGTACATATTACAGGC
>NC_031799.1:31801471-31839563 GCF_001522545.3 Parus major | reverse complement strand
CCCCACTGACCAATGATGGTAATGTAGCAGTTTACTAACCAATAAGAGTTTCCTTTCTGTACTTTCCACGTATCTGTCTATAAAGCAGGCCTGCTAGCAATAAACTAAAGGATCCTCTTGTTCTGACTCCCCGAGAGTCTGTGTCGTTCCTTCCAGCCGTTCCCAATCGGAACGACAGCAGAGAATGCTATTTTCCTTTGTATTCTGTCAGGACAAAATGAGTGAGCACAGTATCAATTCATATAAACCATACTCTCCAGTGATGAGAAAAGCCCACATATATAGTACATGTAACTGGAAACGCTTGTTGCTTAGGCTGAAGATGAAGTGCCTCTCACATAACTGGAGATACTGCTGGAGGCACAGATTCTGGTGAAGAATCCCTAGTAGCCAAGTCACACCACAGAGACATGTCACAAACCTTTACAGGCTGCTGTGGTCTAGGTACAACCCTCATCACTCTGCTCAGAAGATCTGTATGCTTATCTGCACACATTTTATCCCACCGCAGTGCAGATTTTTAATAGTAAGTCACTGTGTCTGGAAAATACAGCAGCTTTTCTGAGATGTATTTGCAGGCCTAACAAGATACAGTAATGGAATGCACCCCATGCAGTAAAGTTTAACTCAGCTGAAAGTCCAGCCTGCTTGTTCCCAACTTCCTGCTTCACTTTTCATTCCAACCCTGGCACTTACGTAGACTTCCAGATGCACACAAAACTCTTATGGAGTGCTCAGGTCACTGGATCACTTGATCCTTTGCACATACATGTGTTTAATGCAGCAGCTCGCCTGCACTAGAAATAATGACAGAAAGCTCCTGACACACAGAATGGCAAGATCTGCTGGATGTATCTATTTAACCCTCAACCAGGCTTCAAACTGTGAATTTGGATGCCAGTTTCTCTGTGCTTTGGAGTACAATTCAGTGCAGACAGTTGTCAAAGGAAGCTTCAGGCAACAGCTAAAAGTAGAAGGAGTCTCAGGTGATGGGGGTATCAAACACTTCCTGCCTTCAGATGAGCAGGTGGCCCCTTAAGGGACTGAATCGTGAAGCTGTAATCTCTAAATCAAGGCAAAGGAACTCCTTAGACAGGACAAAAAAAAAGTGTTTTTTCTTTGTTGTCAACTTCACCTCTCCATTGTGAAAAGGACTGCTTAATCTGCAACACAACCAAAACCTGAGTGGAGCTACCGGCTCCTGATTCTTTGGTCAGGGCTTTTGAGAGTTTAATTTTCATAGGCCACTTGCTCCAAAATGCAGCCACATTGCCATGTGGAATTAAAGATTTGTGAATGGAAGCAAAGAGTTAAGCAGAGCCTGAGTGGAACAGTAGAAATGTATCAGAGGGTTGAGGTGTGTTCTGATCCATGTAGGAATTCCAACTTAATCTAATCTCCCACTCAAAGCAGCAAAGTGTGGGAATCTCCTGCATTACAGAGGGTCTATGTCAGGAATGCACACTTTATTTCTTTTCCTCCTATAGTGTGGTAGTGAAGAAGATTTGCCTTTTTCTTCAACAACGTACCATTGAAAATAAGCCAAATAGGCATTTTAGAAAACAATTTCCAGCCTAGATCCTACAAAATATACTTTTTCACAGGAAATCTGAACTACATTAATTATAATTCTCATTATAATTCCTTTAATACTTTGATGAATAATGGAAAAATATTTTGAGCTGTTACATATTTTTATCAGGATTGTGACTTAAGTCAGATGGGAGTGGCTATACAACCATACATTACAAGCCTACATTTTCATTATTTCGAAATGTGGCTCTAGTCTGTGGTTTCCCAGTCTGAAAATCCTATATATTCACAGAACACAGTCAGAAGTGACCTTACAAAATGAAGGACGGTAGAGAACTATGCCCAAAAATCCACATCATACATGGATATTTGATGAAAGTATATAAAAAATTTAATGGTGGGGGAAAAACAAATTGCATTTTCGCATTAAGTAACAATGGTGTGTCCTGGTTTCAGCCAAGGGCAGGGTTAATTTTTCACAGCAGCCAAGAAGGAGGAGGCCTGAAGTCATGTGGGTGCAGCCAAGACCCTGAGGTTATTTGTTACCAACTTACATCACTGCTGGGGAAAGGGGCTCTCATTTTGGAGAAGGAGGGAGTCACTGGTCAGGGGAACTAGTGTGGCTTGCATAGGGTCCATTTGCTATTGTTGCATTTTCCCAGGCTTGGTGAGAATTTTGCATGTAAATCTCCCTCTCTTTTTACACTTTTGCTATTACTGTTATTGCTGTTACTGGTTGTATTCTTATGTCATTGCTTTTTCCAGTAACTTGTTCTTATCTCAAGCTATGATCTTTGTCTTTTATGCCTCCAACTCTCCTCTCTGGCCACCCATAGAGAGAGGGGGTGTGGGTGCAGGAGCGAGTGCCAGTTTGGTTTTGGTGGGAGCACTAAATTGAGGAATATTATTCCTAAACCCCAGCAATGGTGTTGCCTCCTAACTCTAGGGCAGTCAAATTTCATGTGGATCTCGACTAGTTTCCTTATAAATTCCATATTTCACAACTGAATTGGTATCCAGTGGAAGTTAGGGGACCATCAGCAGTATTGTGTAGAATGGACCTTATTCTGTGTTTCTGCAGCTCAGCACTAACTGCTGTTACAGACTATAGGATACAGAACCCTAGAGACCAAACACCTGACCCTGGATATCATATTTTATGGTCTTAAAATCGGAGGGCTCCAGGAAGGGAGAAGTCTAGATGCCACAGCCCAGACAAAATTTACCTTAGGTACAGTATTTTCTCCTCTCTTTTAAGGACATTTGTCTGAAATTGCATATATTTCTGAATTTTATTATGAAAGAGGAATGCATTTCATTGGATAAAATAACTTTATTTTCCTACTGGAATGTTATATCACTCCATCAAAAAGAAATGCCTTCCTAATCTTGACTATCATTGGAACACCGAAAAATCAAAATGGAGTTCTTACATTGTTTTAAAAGTTACCCACTGTTAAAGAATGATGGAATCATTACTAAAGGTTGGAAAAACCTTTAATATGTGTGACCATTAACCCAGCACTGCCAAGGCCACCCCTAAGCCATGTCCCTAAGCACTACAACTACACATCTTTTAAATACCTCCAGAGATGGTAAAGTAGTAAAGAAGTAAAGAGGTATAAGAAGATAACCATCTCCCTTGGTAGCCTGTTCTAATGCTTGATAATACTTTCCATGAAAAAAATTTTCCATCAAGTCTATTCTAAACCTCCCATGGAGCAACTTCAGGGTTTCCCCTTGTCCTGTCACTGGTTGCCTTGGAGAAGAGTAACCCCTACCTTGCCACAACCTCCTCAGGCAGTTGTAGGGAGCAATAAGGTCTCCTCTGAGCCTCTTTTTCTCCGGGCTAAACACCCCCAGCTCCCTCAGCTACTCCTCACAGGACTTGTGCTCCAAACACTTCTCCAGTTCCATTGCCCTTCTCTGGGTATGCTCCAGCAATTCAACATTTTTCTTGTCATGAGAGGCCCAAAACTGAACACAGGGCTTGACATGCGGCCTCGCCACTGCCAAAAATGGGATGGGGAGGATGATGACTATCATGGTCCTGCTGATTACACTATTGCTGATACAGACCAGGATGCCATTTGACTTCTTGGCTGCCTGGACACATGCTGGCTCATGTTCAGCTGTTGTTGACCAGCACCGCCAGGCTCTTTTCTGACAAGCAGTTTTCCAGTCACTCTTCCCCAGCCTCTAGTGCTGCTTATGGTTATTGTGACTCAAGGGCAGGACCTGGAACTTGGCCTTTTTGAACCTCAATACCATTGTTCTTGGCCCATAGATCCAGCCTGTCCAGATCCCTCTGCAGAGCCTTCAAACTCTCCAGCAGATCAACGCTTCTGCCAAACTTGGTGTCATCTACAAAATGACTGAGGGGGCACTCAATCGCCTCATGAATGAAGATATTAAACAGGACTGACTGGCCCCAGTACTGAGCCCTGGGGTGTCCAGCGGTGAGCAACAGATAGCTGGATGTAATTCCACAGACCACCACTCTCTAGGCCTGCTCTCCAGCCAGTTCTTAAACCAGGGAAGGGTGCACCTGTCCAAGCTGTGGGATGCCAGCTTTTACAGGAGGCTGCTGTGGGAGATGGTGTCAAAGGCTTTGCTGAAGTCTATTTGCATGGGACATCCCCTCAACTACTAGATGGGTTACTTCATCATAGGAGGAGAGAGATCAGATTGGTCAAGTAGGACCTGCCTTTGACAACTCCAGGCTGGTGGGGCCTGATCCCCTTGTTCTGCACGTGCTATGTGATGGCATTCAGGCTGGTCTTCTTCATGACCATCCCTTGGCATTGACATCTGACTGACAGGCTTGTAGTTCCCTTGATCCTTTTTCCAGCTATTTTTGTAAACGTTTCTCATTTCCAAACTTCCTATCACTACCAGGATTACCAATCCTGGAAACTGGTAGTTTCCAAACTACCAGTCACCTGGTACCTATCCAGTTAGCCAAGACATTTGGTTAATGATGGAGAGTGGCTTGTAAGCACTTCCATCAGCACCCTCAGTACCCTTGAGGGGATCTCATCCAGCCTCAGAGACTTGTGTGCTAAGTGGTGTAACAGGTCACTGACCATTTCCACTTGGAGTATGGGGGCTTCATTCTGCCCAATTCCCATCTTCCAGGTCAGGGGGCTGGGTACTTTGAGGACAGCTGTCTTGCTCTTAAAGGCTGAGACAAAGAAGACATTCAATACATCAGCCTATTCCTTATCCCTTGTCATTATGTTACACCACATGCCTCCCTGAAAAACCAGTAGCAAATGGACATACTTCTTGACCCCCTTTTGTAGTGACTGTATTTGTAAAATTTGTATTTGAAAAAATTTTTGTTTTCTATGGCAGTTCTAGTTGGTCTTTGGCCCTTCTAATTTTCTTCCTGCATAACTCATGACATATTCTTAGTCCTACTGAGCTACTTGTTCTTTCTTCCAGAGGTCATAAACTCTCCTTTTTCTCCTGACTTCAGCTTAAACTCTGTTCAGCAAGGCCAGTCCTCTTCCCAGACAGCTCTTCTTTCAGTACATGTGGACAGCCTGCTCCTGCACCTTTAATGTTGTTTTCTCAAACAATGTTCAGCCTTCCTGCACTACCTTGTCCCCTTGGGACCACATCCCAAGGAACACTATCAACCAGTCCTGCAAACAGGCCAGACTCTGCCCCCTGGAAGTCCCTGCCAGTTCTGCTGAACACCCTCCTTACAGCTCTGAGAGTAGAAAGCTCTCTTTTCATGGTCTCTGTGCCCAAGATGGCCTCTGACCACCACATCTCCCACTAATACTCTGTTCACAAGCAGTAGGTCCAGCTGTGCACCTTCCCTGGCTGGCTTCCTTACTCACTGTGTCAGGAACATCAAGGCATGTTTCACACAGTTCAGAAACCTCTTGGGCTGTTCCCTTCTGCTGTGTTATATTTCTAGCCAGTATCTGGTATGTTGGAGTCCCCTGTGAGAGCAAGGGTCAGTGATTTGATGGCTTTTCCCAGCTGTTTATAGAATATTTCATCTGCCTTTTCATCCTAGTTGGGTGGTCTACAACATACTCCTGCCAGGATGTCTGTCTTTTTGGCCTTCTCTCCGATGCTTATGCATGAACTCTTGACCCTATCATCACCCTATCACTGAGCTCTAGACATTTGAAACACTCCCTAATATATAGGACTACGTCACCATCTTTTTCCTTGCCTATCCTTTCTGAAGAGTTCAGAGTGATCCACTGCAACATTCCCCATGTAATGCCCCATGTTTCTGTGATGGCAGCTATGTCATAGCTTTCTTGCTTCACAGTGGCTTCCATCTTCTCTGTATTTCTCATGCTGCATGCTAAATGCACTTGGACTATTGATCGCACTCCCCATCTTTTTGGGAGCAAAAGGCATAATTTCTATGTGATTCTCCTCATACTCTTCTGTGGTTTTCAACATATAAATAATACTTCTGTCTTTGCTGCTGCATAGATCTCCATCCTTTACCTCCACTGAGAGAGCAGACCAATGGAACTCACTAGCACACCATCCCTCAAACATTGGCAGGCTGTCTCCAGGTCTCTAGTGTGCACTAAAATTCTGCTAGTGACACCAGTTTGAAGGCAGGTATCCAACTGGTAGCTCTTCCTGTTTCTTCTTTCCTCATTCTCTGCAAGTGGAAGGATAAATGAGAGCACACTTGTGCTTCTCATCTCTTACCCAATCACCTCAAGACCCTGAAATCCCTTTTGATTGCTCTGGGACTTCTTGTTTCAAAATTCATCATGGCCAACTGAAAAATTAATGCCATACCAGGGTAGGAAGCTTTCTCTTCACATCTTTAACCTCTGCCCCAGAGGAGGAAGGAAGTTAAGAAATGGGCCCACTCTACATGTTGGGTCCTCTGTTCCTATTAGGAACATTCTATGACAATGATCCATCTGGGGCTTTTCTTCACAGAAGCAGTTTTAATGCTGGGTGTAGGGTAACAAAATTTTGACAACACTTCTATGCCAGATGAACCAACATGATCATTATTCCACAGATCCACTTGCATTCCAGGGTACCTGGGAACGTGGGATGGACAATTTTAGTATTAGATTAAGTTAATGATCACTTCAATTTCCAAAAGGGGATATTGTGCATCTTCAAAGCTGTTCTCTTCCGATTTTGGAGAAGGAGTTGCTGAGCTCTTCTTCCTGGTTTTCAGTGACAGGACACGTGGAAATGGGTAAAAGCTGTGTCAAGGAAGGTTCAGGCTAGATATAAGAAAAATTTCTTTACTGAGTGGCTGATCAAACAGTGTAATAGGCCTCCTGGAGAGGTGGCCAATACCCAGGACTGTCAATGTTTAAGAATCATTTGAACAATGCCCTTAATAACATGCTTTATCTTATGGTCAGCCCTTATATTGTCACAGAGTTGGACTAGGTAATTGTTGGTCCCTTGCAAAGGAACTATTCTATGCCTGTAATTTTATAATGCTTTAAGGTAACAACAAAAGTTTTTTAATTGTTCTTCTACATTCAAAAAAGTTTGTCCAGATATAAAACATGACTGAAGTCAAGTTCTGCTTAGATCACACCTGTCATTGGATCATTACATTCCACACTGACAGTAACTTGCTAATGGAAATGGCAGTTGAATCTGAAGGTAAAAAAGAATTTGGGATGAATAGCTGAAAATGAGGGATGACTGAAGCCTGCAGAAATTCATGAGAATATGCTATAATATGCCAATTAAAAGGTAGATATGTAGTCTTTCAGACTATCAAAGCAAAGTTGATTGTTTAAAGTATTCATGGAAGTATTTTGCTAGAATCAGCATCCTCTACTGAAAGTCTATTGTTCTGGGGGAGTGTTGTTTGTTTGTGGTTTTTTGCATGATGATCTATTTATATATTTGCTGAGTTATTTCATAAATTATATTTTCCACACAGAATAAAAAACTCAGCATGAACATCTGCAAACTGTGAAGAAAGAACAATGAGCTGTGCCAAAAATCTTTAAAAATTGTAAGCTGTAAACACTGGACTATGTTTGCTTGGACCAGGAAATGAAAACATATTGGTCAAATACTCACTGCATTTACAGCTGCTAGATGGAACAGGAGTTGGGGTGGTTTGAACACTAATAATTCTTAGCTTCAAGTTTATGAAAGAGACTACAATCTGTTTGACACAAATCTTGGAGTTTAACCATGATGGACAGTGTACAATTTAACATTTTCTTCTCTGAACTTGGATGCCATAAATTTCACTCTCTTAGTTCAAAATATTACAGATATTAAGATTATTATACAAATTTTCTTTTTCTCCATAATGTTTTACCATAAAGACATAGTAATACAGCAGGCTCCAATAATAACACCTCTCAACAGCATCATGTTTTAGCAGTAAGAAATTGTTGAAGTTTAAAATATAACTTATTGTCATGGAAGTAAATTAACTCTATTGAAGACATCCCACAGGAATCTGTGCATGCCATATACAATACAGCTCCCAGAATGATTTTCCATGTATCTGTCTGACATGCTTTCTACTTGTGAAACTTGTACCACAGAAGTAATAAAAATGTATTAGTCTATGTGATTTCTAAGCAATAATTTCTAATATTGTATGTACAATGCTACCAATACAGTAAATTCTCCTGCTTTTGACATCTGTCTTTGGAATTTATATGAGAACAAAGCATTTTAAGAACTCTATCTACATAATTTGTTGCTCATTTACCATGTAAAAAACCCTGCTAAATAATTTTCCTTTCCCAAAGGATGACTCTCTGTAGCAAGACCCTAGATTGTCATGCCACAGCATAGAGGGCAATCAAAACCCCCATCTATAATTTCTAATTACCTTGCCAAGCATTGATACATGCCATTTTATAACAGTAGATCTCAGTCCTGATGTCTGTATTTTATTCATGTGAATATAGATCAGTTCTACACCCGATATTATTTTTCTTGGCATGTAGCTGGTATATAGATTATTTCTTCCACATCACTTTGAGTGTATTATGTATATTTGTCCATTGCTGTAATGAGTGAATCATAACTTGAGCATAAACATGTAGCTATTTGAGAACATTAAATTTACTGCACAGGCTCTCAGCAATTGGTGACAGACACAAGTTAATTTGCATTTCTTATTGCATGACCTAATTCAGCAAAGCACTTAACTAAAGTGCTTGATCTTAAACAAGCACTTAAGTCTTTTCCTTTCAGAAATTATTCTTTTTTAAAATAGTATTCAATTTTATCAAAATAATGATATTTTCTAAACACAAACAAATAAGCTAGAAGTTTTTCAGTCTAGACATTCTGCTGGAACTCAGAATATGACTTTGTACATAAAATTAATGTCTTTAAGCTGTCTGAAGCTTTAGGGAAACAGGGAAAAGCAGCCATCAACAAGCCACATCAAGTACCATTTTACCACTACCATTAAGAAGAAAATAATCACCTACCTCAGTTTAAACTGAGAGGAATGAAAGACGCTGTGGCTCAAATAATGAAAAAAAGAAATGTCTAATTTTTCTGGGTGGAGCTATAATAATTTAGAACTAATCTAAAAATGTCCAGGGCTACCAGTTTATTGATTGAGGACATTTAGTACTATCAAATTCTTTTTTTTTTTTTTTTTTTTTTTTCCACTGTTTGCAATATATTAAACCTGTTTCACAATGACAGAGAATAAATTCTGTCTTGGAATTTATCAGGACAGTACTTAGTTTTATGGTAGATATGCTTGTATGCCAAGATAAAGATCACTAAACACAGATGTCATTTATTCAGTGATTATATTCCGTATGACGCAAAATGGTGATGAGTTTTGTATGTTTTGTAGATGGTCACTTCAAAGGCATCTACAAAGATGACAGAGGTTCTCACTTCTCCTGGAGCCACTTGAAGAAGACAAGGGTCAGTGGATATAAGTTGCATTGAGGAAGGCTTCATTTTGACAGAAGAAAGATATTTTTTCATGGTGATATATGGAGTTCAGTGGAGCAACCTTCCCAGGGACAGGGTGAATTCTCCATCACTGGAAGGTTTTTCTCAAGATATGATTGGATAGGATGCTCTATATTCCAGTCTCCCTTTCCCATTATGACCAGGAGACCTTTTGAGGTCCCTCCCAGCCTGGGCTATTCTGTGATTGTATGGTTAGAATTAAGACAAACTTGTAAATTGATAGAGAGCAGGTATTTCTTTCTTTGTTTAGTGACTAAGGTTATATAAATGTAGAACTTGCACAAGCTCTAATTTCAATGCTGTCTTGTAAAGAATACAATATACTGAAAGTTTCTAGACACCACCGATAATTCGATGTGTGTCTGCCACTCACACAGAAATTTTCCACAACCACAGTATACCATTGACTATGAACTGTGACCCACAGTAAAGAAAGACTAATATGTAACTAAGAAACTTAGTACATATTTAGATTTGACACAGTACTTATTGTGTTATTGTCTGATCTCTTCATACATGTTCCTATTTCTGCACTCCTAATTTAAGGTCAAGATGACTCTCTAAATGAGTAAAATAATCATGTGCATACTGATTCTATCTGGCTTTTGAAATACTTCCTTTAGTTTCACTGCTGAAATTCAGTAGTTACAAGAAAGGTGGTTGAAAATAATTATCCTTTTGGGCATTTTTCTCCCTTCTAAAAACTTTAGCATATATTTATTTTTATTTACAATACAGTTAAAGCCCACTTTCTGTACTCTCAGGACCTCCATGGCACTGACAGATGTTACCAGAACAGCCTAGCCTGCTGCTGTGCCTCTCCACAACCTGTGCAATGCCCAGGACCCTATGTCAGTCCTCAGGGCCACCAGCTCCTGTCCCAGTGATGCTGCAGCAGAGCTGGTCACCAGCCTCCCTCAGCCCTCCCTTGCCCAGCCTCTGGGCTGATGTCCCAGCCTTGCCCTGCTGTCTCGGTTCTAGAAGACAGGTGTCTGCTAGGGAGAGCAGGAGCCTCCCTTGGGATGAAAGAATGTAGACCCCCCTCCCTCCGAATTATTATAAATTTGAAATCAAGGGGCTTTCAGGCAGAGATCTGGGGATAGGAATAACAGTTCTTTACTAGTATAACCAGGCAAACAAACAACAGTAACTACAGCAATAACAAGAACACAGAACCAGGGACCCCGGGACAGCTTTCTCGGCTGAGATGGGATGGAGGAGAGGCTTTGTTTTCACAAACCCCTCGGGCAGTCAGTCCTGGTGCTCCTGCAGGGCTCCGAGGAACACTCAGCTGGAACAGCAGGGATGAGCTGAGATCCTGGGCCGGTGGCTGAGGTGGATCAGCAGCTCCGCGGTGGTGGCTGGCACTGCCACACGTCCCGGCAGGACAGGGGGTGCGAGGCCACCAACAAAGAGGGGAGAAGGAGAAGAAGCAGCCGCTCCATCTGGGTGATGGCGAAAATTCCCTTCTCTCCACCGCAGCAGCTCCGCGACCCAGCAAACGAATGTCTTTCCCCGAAGCCGAAGAAAAAAACAGCCAAAAACTGTCCCCACCCTCCTTTCCTGCCCCTTCCCCACCTGGGCCCGG
The DNA here is from genome assembly GCF_001522545.3 of Parus major. Taxonomy (NCBI): domain Eukaryota; kingdom Metazoa; phylum Chordata; class Aves; order Passeriformes; family Paridae; genus Parus; species Parus major. The sequence continues at coordinate 31,828,498 of NC_031799.1, read as the reverse complement.
CCACTCTTTGTCCTTTATCGAGCACCCACTAAATACCCACAGTTAGGTTGTCTCCGCAGCTAATGGGTAAAAATTCCACGGACAGGCCAGAACAACAACAACAACAACAACAACAACAAAAGGACACCTAACCCTCAACACCTGCCCACCCTGGTACCTGCCTGAAGCCCAGGTAGGGGCTGCCTCTGTCTGCTTCCATCTGGCATCCTCTGTGTGCACAGAGACCATCTCTCCCTGCACCCTGATACATTCTCCCTGTCTGGTATACTTTCTAGTTTGTCCTGTTAAATAAATACAAAATGCCTGCCATCATTTAGCTTATACAAATTAATTTGTAAATTAATTTTTTTGAAAAGAGAAAGAATTTGAGTCAGAGTACTTTAAATGTTCCAAGAGAAGTCTTAGCACAGAGTGCCCACAGGTGCTCTGTGCTTGGAGTGCCTTTCCACTGGGGTTACAGCTGCCTGCGGTCACCACAGTTAAGTTGTTATGTTGTTTTGGTTTGGGTTTGTTTTTTGTTCCTGCATAGACTCTCATCACAAACAATATTACAGCCTCAAGAAGACAAAGTTCAGTTGCAAAGTTGAGAATGTAACAGTTCTCAGAACCATTTTTTAAAAGAGTGTTTGTTTACACAGTACTCAATAGACTCAAGCAAAGGAAAATGTACACTCCAGACCACACAGCAAAAAAAAAAAAAGGCAAGAGTTCATTATAAGGCCACAAGCACACACATGTGCACATGCTACAACCTTGTTTTTTAAAAGGCTGTTAGTAAGCCAAAAGGAAAATTATTGTTACAAAAATGCATTATTTAATCCTGTATTTAAATACCATTTTATTGTGTGCATAAATTTGTGCTGTAATGCTTGCCACCATCCAGGATAACATTCACTATCAGATTCATTTTTTTGGGAAGACACAATCTCTGTCTTTAATAGCTTCAGTCATACAGGGTTTAGAGAAAGAATCTAGCATTTTATTTGCAAGCAGTGGAAATTTATAAGCTTTCAGAAGCATGATTGGCATGTGCTTGGTGGACACTTCTTAAAAAAACCTGATAGACCTGTGTAACTAACTAGCTAATTATCTTTTCAGACCTAATAAATATCTCAATAAAGATTATATTCAAATCTTGGGCCAAGCAAAGCATCTCCTTTTGCATTTCTAGAGCCAGTAACTGAATAAATTCATTAAGCTGAATACTGGGTATTTGTCTAGCATTGTCAGATGCTTTTCTCTGCATAAGCCAGGAAAAGGTAAGTGGTCAATATTGAACCTACTGTATGGGAGATAAAATATTAGAGAACAAGCTGAAGAGAAAGAGATTTAAATAGTGATAGCAGACTTTGGAAGAAGGCATCACCCAGAGATGTGAAAGATCTCTTTCTGAGTTAGTAATTTAGGCAGCAGCAGCAAAAGAGAGAGTCTACAGATGAAGAGGTAGACTGTTTAGAGGCATGCATAAAAGAGGAATGAATAAAACTCAAAGCCAAACTCAAAGCCAGAAGCAGTAAGATTAGATGAAAGCAAAAGGATAGGTCTTGGCAAAAAAGGAACTTGATATTTTTCTGCCCTTTGTATTTGAATTTTTCTATCCCCTGAAAATACTATGAAACTTGTCAGTAAGAAGTACATTACAGGCTTTTAAAATGCTGCTTCTTGTGCAGAATAACACAATAATTCCAGGACAATTTAACCTGGTAATTCTAGTTTTAGGTATGGGTTCTGCACCTAGTGAGCCAAAGATTGCTGATGGCACAACTCATGTTTCACCTGATAGACTTTTGTTTTGCTTGGGTTTTGAATTCATTCATGAAACAGGTGGACAGGGTGTTAAATGGAGTTGTACTCTTAAGTGGATTATTGCTGATGTAGTCTCTCTTTCCCATAACACAGAAGTGGAAACAGGGTGAAGAGGCAGTATGGAGGACTCCTTCTCCAGACTTGGTCTCAAGACCAGTTGTCCAATCCCAGTCACTGTTCTTACCTGTTCTTTCTTTCCTCTTTCCAGTTCTGCTCTCCATCAGCATCCAATTTCTTCCTCATAAATTTCATTAAGTCATGACAGAGCCCTTCTTGAGTATCCTCAAGAGCTTCCCCTCAAGATGATAAAGGATAATTCCAAAATAAAGGCCAGTTTTTTATTAATTACTAAGTCATTAATGCACAGTGTTGATGACAAAAAGAATGATTAGAATTTCTTTAGTGTCCAGTGCAATTTTTTTTGTTCTTATTCACAAAACCAAGATAATTTTGTAAAAAAATTAAATATTAAAAAATATACTGCATCTGAAGTAATAGAAAATATCATTCTGCAGCATGTAAGCATTAAAAAGTTGTCAAGAGACTCTCAAATTAACTCTATGATATGCTTAGCTGTATTTAGAACTGACAATAGGGGAATTCTTTATTTTTTTTTTTTTTACTATCTTAATATAATGATACTCTCATTCTCCCTATTTTGCATGCCAATAAGTGAAACTAAATTTTTAGTACTCATAAGCATGATTCTTAGTAACAGAAAGAAGACATATTCCTTATTCATATGTTTATTAAAGAATTTAGTACAAGAAAATTTAGCCTCAGATTTTCTATTCTACAGAATTAATCAGTTCACACATCCTGAAATTATGGCATTTTAAGACTAAAATTCATAGAACAGACAAGACCAGTCCTCAGGAATCTCTTTACCAAGAGATCAGGGTAGAAGAATGTGAGAAGGAACACTTTCCCTTGGTCAAAGATTATTAGATTGGAGAACCCTTAGGCAAACCTGGTATCAACCAGTCCATGGCTCCTGATGAGATGCATTTATGAATGCAGAAAGAGCTTGTGAACACCATGGCAGGGCCACTTTGAAAGGTCATGAAGTACCAGAAGTGTCTGAGGACTAGAAAAAAAGCAAATGTCACCCAGTCTTCACAAAGGACAAGAAGGAGGACTCATGGGACTACCAGCCAGTCCAACTCACCTCAATCCCTGAAAAGGTGATGGAGCACCCCATTCTGGAGGCCATCTCTATCCACATGGATGACAAGAAGGAGATCAGCATGGATTCAGCACAGGGACATCATGTGTGGCCAATCTGATTGCTTTCCACAGTGAAACAACTGCTTGGATAGACGGATGAGGGGAGAGCAGAGGGTATTGTTCTACCTGGACTTCAGCAAGGCTTTTGACACTGCCTCCTACAACAACCTCATAGGTAAACTGAGGCAGTGTGGCCTGGATGAGGGGACAGTGAGGTGGACTGAGAAATGTCTGAATGGCAGATCCCAGAGGATTGTCATCAGTGGCACAGGGTCTGGCTGGAGGCCTGTCACAAGTGGTGACCCCCAGATTCAGCAGTGGGGCTGGTACTGTTTAACTTCTCCATCAGTGACCTGGATGAAGGGGAGGTGCCTCCTCAGCAAGTTCATTGATGGCACAGAGCTGGGAGCAGTGGCCGATACCCCAGGGCTGTGCAGCCCTTCAGAAGGGCCTGGGCAGGGTGGGGAGATGGGCAGAGAAGAACTCTCTGAAATTCAACAAAGGCAAACGCAGGGTCCTGCACTTGGGGAGGAACAACCCCAGGTACCAGCACAGGCTGGGGGCTGATCTGCTGGAAAGCAGCTCTGAGGAGAAGGACCTGGGGGTCCTGGTGACAGCAAGCTGTCCATGAGCCAGCAGCGTGTCCTGGTGGCCAAGAAGGTCAATGGTGTCCTGGGATGCACTGGGAAGAGCATTGTCAGCAGGCTGGGGGAGGTGATCCTGCCCCTCTACTCAGCCCTGGTGAGGCACATCTGGAGTGCTGTGGCCAGTTCTGGGCTCCTCTGGGTATGGATATGATGGAGCAGGTCCAGAGGAGAGTGACAAAGATTATTAGGGGATTGGAGAATCTCTCATACAAGGAAAGACTTGTCTGATATAGTATCAGATAACAATCTGAAGGGAGGGTGTCAGTGGATTGATCCAGGCTCTGCGTGGTGCTGCCAAGCAATGGGACAAGAAGGAATGGGCACAAACTGATGCACATGAAATTCCACTTCAATGTGAGGAAGAGATTCTTTACTGCACAGGTGACTGGAGCAGGAGCAGTTGTGGAGTGTCCCTCACTGGAGATATTCAAGAACAATATGGATGTGATCCTGTGCTTTGCACTCTGAGAAGCTCCTGCTTGAGCATGCATGTTGAACTACTCTGGTCCCTTCTAACCTGACCAGCTCTGTGATTCTGTGATTTTGAGCATTTTCTTCTCCTAGATGACCAGATCAAGATTTCTGTGATTCCTCGTATTAGAGTTGCTCTAATTCCATGATGATCTTAGTAGCGCTTCACTGGACCCTCTCCTGTGTTTGCATTGCTCTCTTTTAGCATGGAGCCCTGGACTTAACACAACACTGAGGTGTGACCTCACCAGTGCTTAGTAGACAGGAAGGACCACCTCCCTCAAACTGCTACTCTCACTCCTCCAAAGGCAGCTGAGGACACTGCCTTTTTCATGCAGGGGCAAAATGTGAGTACCAGTGAGTTCGTTGTCTTGAATAAGAACATTCTAGAGTATTCAAAATCCTAAAGAAGAAGACTGCCATCATTTTGAGAGAAGATCAGTCTGTTTAGCTACTATGAATCCCTTTTTTAGTAAAACTGAACATCATGCTGGCTAATGTCTGTATTAATATTAATGTAAGGTAATAGTACACATATAAATAAGATACAGTCTCCTGGCACACCTATTAGGGTAGAATGTTTATAGAATTTAAACTAAAGACATCACACAGTAAGGATTAATTTTTTTAAGCATTTTGGTGCTGGAGAACCACTGAAATCATTGGAAAACACATGTCAGAAGACCTTTAAAGTCACCAGTAAAATTTAATATAGATTCTAAACATTTTAAAACTGTTTAGCAAGCAACTGTCTGAGCCTTATCTTCATAGGAGATAAAACACTTACCTTCTTCTGTAACTCACCTGATGACAATTGCTCATGAGAACCTTCCAACATGTCATAACATTGAGAAATGAAAATCTGATCTAACATTAGCTATGCAAGTATAAAGTAATTATATACATTGCTAATGGCTTTAAGGACGTTTGAGGAAACAGTTCATGAAGTATTGCAGGTAGAAATGCAATGTGTTCTTCATAGAAACACTCAAGAAGATGAAGAAACTAGATACAATAAATTACTAATCTGCTGTTCTCTAACAATTAGTTTTAAGACATTTTCTGATCAAGGTTCTTTTTTCACAGTTCCAATTTTATGACAAAATAATTATAAATAATGCATTGTTATAATCTTTTTTATCCTCTATGTTGTATGTCTGTCCGTCATAGGCTTACTGAGGGCTAACTAAAGCATGCTTTGAAATAATTAGAAATATGTAGCTGATTTCTTTTCCATCTTGCTGTACCCCAAGAAACCTTTCACACCTTCAAAATTGTGACTGCCTTAATTTTACTGTACATCAACAGCAACTGTTAAACATTTGTAATTGAAGACTCCAGAGAGACATTAGTTGATATACTAGCCATTTATTCTCAAGAATAAATCTCACCCTTCTTTCAAAAAAAGAATTTATTTTGGACAAAGCAGATAAATTTAGTAAAGTGCAAAAGTATCCAGAAGAAAATGAAGTTCTCTTCCTACCCATTAGTATAGCAACTCCAACACAAATGTATTTTTTGTAGTAGTGGATGGAAACTGCTCTAATTAAACAATAGATTTGAAAAGCAAAACTGTACTGCACAATCTGAGAACTCATGTAAAAATCAAAAGAAGAGAGAACCTAGAGAAAAAAGAGATCTAGAGTCTAGATAAAAATCTAGAGAAATACATACTTTGTTCAGATTTCACAGAGGAAAGTCAAACAAAGATTAATATTTAGATATGGATAATAGAAATGGAAATAGTAAAAACATAGAGAACAGAAAAATGAAAACTAGTAATTTCGTATTATTTAGGTTTTACATATTAATCTGGAATTAAAATGTATAAAATATATTAAAATGATCTGAATTTTCTGATATACAGAAGACAACTGCTGAAAATGAAGAGATTTTCTATTCTTTTTGAGATAAATTTCAATGCCACTTCAGTGTTGTCATAATGGCTGCCATTCTATTTACCCAAGTAATGATGCCTGAGTTTTATACCTTGACTGTGTGCTGGAAGGAAATATATTATTTTGTGTATTACTGCATAGAAATGAGACAACTGTACACCACTGGTCTTTAAAACTCTTCCCATTTTTCAGGCAGGGAATATTCTACCTTACAGATGAGAAATGCTGAATAGCATTACATCTCTCTCCATCTCTGACTTCAGTTTTTAAACCTAAAGCAAAACAGCTGTTCATCCAGCAATACAGGAGGAATGGAAATGTCTCTCACTGCTCTGTTATTTTTCTTAACCATGAGGATGTAGAGGAAACTAGTCTATCTTGTGTTTACAAAGAGTGAAATATATGATCTAACAGGGAAGAATTCTATCTACCTACCATTAACTCAGAAATTGTAAAGGCTGGTAAAAACTGAAAGATAATACAAAATGTAAAAATAAACAAAAGGAAAAAAATTATAAATGCTGCTTCTTTATTTCTGGCAGCTAAGGAGATACGGATAAATACACATAAACACATAGTTGTCTATTTTGAAATGTGATTGGGACATAATTCTCACTGCCACATTTATCATAGAGAAAACCTTGCATTTACAGGAACAATTGAAATGCTGGATACAGAAGGATTTCTGAGCATCTTTAACAATAGCCTTTTCTCACTAGCTGGAATTGTTGGTCACCTTCAGGGAAGAATGAAACAAACAATATTGCCTGAACAAAGACAATTTGTCTGTCAAAAGGCTTTTCCTTCTACAGTCAACAAGACTGCAGGGCATATTTATAATGTCAGTGCTCAGTTCACTCTGTGCTTGGAATAAAGAGTTCTTCAGATGTTTTGTCCTGAACCAGAAAAAAATATATGCAAAAATAATCTGTCCATGATACACTGAATGTTCAGTGTCTGCCAAAGAAGAAGCTAGAACACTTTTGATACATACGCTGTGTGTGACCTGGTGTGGAGGACTAAGTCTCTGTAAGTGTGAAATGAGAAAACTTCAGAGGACATGATGGAGGAAGATATACTTTTAATAGAGATATTAATATTAGGTTTATTCCTTTTTTTGATCAAAATATTGCTTTGAACCTATTTTATCATCTTCTGGTGAGAGCTACTCCAGTTCATGCCAGAAGAGGGGGGTCTTCTCTTTCACCACAACTACCTGGGCATAGTAACTGTTTGTCTTGGGTTGGACTACCCTTGTTTTCAGTTTGTCCAGACTGCACTTTTTTAAAACAAACAAACAAACAAACAAACAAAAAAGACTTAGCATTCCAGATGTGACTTACAAATAAAAGCACCTTCAGTAAGTCCATGTGTTTTAACATGTGCACAGCATGTTTTTTTCATAATAACCCTGAAAAGAAAGTATCAGCCTGAGATTCCTTAAAAATTACCCTGCATTAGACCTGATGTTCTGATTGTCACAGAGAGGTAAGAGGAACTTGGAACACAAGAAGTTAAGAACATGTTTTGATAGTGAGATAATAGGGTTACTCATAGGTTTTAAGGCTATCTTTTCAGATTTTATATTTAATTTTTTTTCTATATTTAATTCTAATTTTTTTAGTGTTACACAACTAATTCCACCTTTGCTATAATCCTCTTACAAATATACTGCATGGCAGTCTGTGGAATGTCTGACCTTTTCTGTCTGGACTTCAGAGGGAAACGGGCTTTTGGGAAGCATTTTAGAGTGAAAAGGAAGATGCATGCCTTCTACATTTTTTTGTCATCATGTAGCATGGAAATGCATTTAGAGATGTTATATAAAGGAGTGATAGAATTAATGGAAGGCAGGAAGATACAATATAGTTAATGCAGAATTCTTTATAATAATCCTAAAGAAGAGGAAAAGAGCTATCCAAAGTGTTTGATTTTTAGAGCTATTCAAATACTATAGCAGAGGTTGAAAACACAGGGTCTGATCAGATTGTCTCACAAAGACAATGCCATTAGCAGATTTGTTGAGAAAAAATTGGTCTGAATTATCATATTCAACTCAGATACATGACCTGAATAGACCATGTTACCACAATCGTAAGTGTTTCAAATTCTGTAGCCAGATAAAATAATGGTTTGACCATTTCAGCCATTACATTATTCAAATAAAGCCCACAAAAATATACAACAACCATCTTTATAAAACTTGTTATAGCCTGGGTAGAATCCAGCTGGGTGGAATGGTAAATGGCCACCACCATTGCTAATGTAGAAGCTCCTTGGAGACATAATTAAAAGTCTAAAGAGGAAACTGTCACACTGTTGGAAAGAAAGGAAAAAAAAAACCCCACTAGGGGACAGAGATCAAATAGAACAATATTTTACTCTGTTCCATTAAATATAACAATTAAAAACCAATATTTTTTTTTCCTACAGAAAGCCAATGCTGAACTAGTTTTGTATGTACAATATACATGATACTTAAATAATCCCTTTCAGATGAGTTAGCCAAGAAAGTTTGCAGGTATTAATCACAGAGATCAGTTAATCAGCTTTAGCCAAAGAGATCCACTGAGGTTTGAGCTCTGATCTAAAACCTGAAGTATGTTTTACATCTTACCCCTTCATGGTCAACACTCAGTTTTATCTTTGAGGCGTGTAGCAGCCTCAGAGAGAAAGATACAAAAGCTTCAAATAAATTTGTGCTGTCAGGACAAAGGTCAGCAGTCTAAGACCTCAGGAGGTAAACTGCAGGCACACAGTCAACAGACCTAGAAGGTGGATGTTCTCTATTGCACTATTGCTTTTCAAGTCAAATTTTATTCTTGCAGGAACAGTAAAATAAAATATTGCTTTTATTAGTATTTAAGCAATGTTGTGGGACAGGCCAAAGCACTAGTAAGAGTGCTGCTTTTAGCATTTTGCACAAGCTGGAGCTTATATAGGGACATATCTTAAAACAGTCCACATCAGTGCCTATATAGCTCCTAAAGCATACAGCAGTCTCTCAGCTTAACAGCAGACAGTTCAAGCTACAGACTATGAATATTTCTGAGCCACAAAGCAAGGCTATTACTGTCAATGCATCCCTAATGGAAGCAAAAATCCTAAAGAGATAACTAAAATATTTCTAAAGTAGCAAGTCAAAAGAAACCCACAAGGTCTTGACGTGAGGTCAGAATGTGACATTTGTATTTCTTCTATTTTCAGTACAGAAGGGGTAAAAACTAATACATAGTATCAATCAAGTGAGGAGTGAATATTAAAGTAGCTTAAAAAAGACACCTAGTTAATCTAATTTCAAGTGTTTTAAAAAACAGACCTAGAAATAAATGCCAGGGATGTGTCAAATAGAAAGAAATGGAAAAAAACGTGGCATCTTTGACAACTTGTGTGGCAGCACAGAAACATGAACATAATGACATATGGGGAGATCTCAGGAAAGTCTGTACACAAACCCTATAACAGCAAACTATCAAAATAAGATTTAAAAAAATGGATGAAAACTAATATTTTGCGATAGAAAGGCTACACAGGTAGATAGTAAATTTCATTTACTTTGCTTAGTGAATTAATGCACTTAAAATTCCCACAGGAACCTCACTGAGAAGAACCTTGCCTAAGAATTTATGCTCAAGAAAATAAATATAAGACAGAAGGCAAGGCAGAGAGAATTCCACAGAATTGCCAAATATTATCCTCTCTGGGAAAAAAAAAAAAAAAAAGTCTTAAAATGTTTATTATTTACAAAATTATGTTTCTATAAGTAAATTACTAAAATTCACAACAAAAAACCATGTGATATTAGAGAACACAAAAATCATAAGAAAAAATCTGCTGGGAAAATTCTGATCCTAGCAGCCTCCTCAGGATGAGAATTTCTCCCACTGAGAAAATTAAATGAGGGGGTGGCACCATAGAGAAAAGATCCAATACCAGCTAAGTGAACTGAAACAAATGAATTGGAAAGCATCAAATAAACACATATAACTAGCATGGGAATTAAACATTTCTCCCACAAACCTACCATGTATTTTGGCAAAAACTGAGAAGACAAAATGATTTGTGATAGAGATTGAATTACATTTGACTAAATAATGTTGCAAACTTCATTATCCGTTAGAATCTGTTAATCAAATTTTCTTTAATACAACATAACATTTCACTTTTGCCATTTAAGGTAAGGTAAAGAAAAAATAATCACATATGCAGAAGTTTCTTTTAGAACAAGCCAGAATATTTGTTTGAAACTTCAGTCAAGCTATGGAGAAAAGAGAACAGAAGGTAACACCCCTTTTCAGAGTGTCACTATAAACATGGAATAAGTTCTGGAAACTGGTTCATTCTAAAACACTTGTGCCAGCATCCAAGGAGATTATCAGTTTTGGCAGGCAAACTGAAAGGAATAGGGATCTTGTTTTAAAAGGGAAAAAAACGTGGTTCATTTGCTATTGAGAAAAAAGGAGGACATTAAGAACAGGAACATCCAGAACTATGTAGTGCTTGATAAAGAAAGAACTATGAGGAATCCAATGTTCAGTATAAAAAAATTAGACATCTGTTTTAAAATTAGTTTATCATAAATTAACTGGGTTTAGAATAAAAGATGTTTCAAAAATGACAGTATTGATATTCCTTTAAAGCATATTCCATAGCAATTCCATAGCTAGAAATATGTTGTGGGTTTTTTAATTCCTGGATCTAAAAAATCTAAGTTTTTAAAACCTCAGCCTTCTATAATAAGCATACTATCTGGATTTTTTTTAATGTTTAATACAGCAATGGTCATAAAGACTTATTAAAATAGATTTTCCAAATTTAGATCATACTTTCTCTATGGCTTTTAGTCAAACAATCTGATGAAAACAATCATTTGGGCCTATTTGGCCCTACAGTTGTACTGTATGATTTATGAAGCATTATGAGAAACACACATTTCTCTATAATGCACATGAATGTCAGGTTTATGTCTTGGGTTTGACAAAAACCATGATCCACACTGTATTGCTGGTTTCTTTTAAACACCTAAATCTGGGAGGCAAACTACCTGAAATCACCCAGGAAAGCAGAGACTGAAATAGACTGAAAATTCGAAACCTGATGAAAAGTTATTCTGAGTTCTAAGCTAGACCACTAGACTACAACTTTTTTGATCACACACCTCTATATAATTTATAGATTATATACATGCACTACTATATTAATATATTATGTATAAAATGCTTTAAAATCAAAATTTAAAAAAGGATGATATAAAGACACATTAGGTACTTTATTTTTATTTATTAATGGTACAAGATATACTTTATTCCTGAACCCCAGTCTATTATCTTGTGCCCACACAACTTTGGAGGCCACTAGACTTGACTGCTGAGGGGTAACAGAATTTTTTAATAGGACTGGTTGCTTTCATGTCATCTGAAAGGGGCCTACTCTAAGTTACACCTCCATCTCAGCATCATCTTCTTTTTTTCCCCCCCCAGTCTTAACTGGTAGCAGTTTACAGAGCTGTTACAAACAGACTGTATCTATTGCCTCTGCAGCACATACTGTCCCCAGTGCTGGCAATTAGCAATCATAGTCTTAATTAGCTTGACCCACCTGGCTATTTTGCTACTAATAAATCAATTAATTCAAATCACATGGAGGAACTTCTGTGTAGTACCATAGCCTAATCACTACTGGTCATCCTTGTATATGACTGTTTTATCTGCTAGAAAAACTTAGTATCCAGGCTGAATTTGTATTCTCCACTGATAGTCAGCCTGTCAAGCAAGTGCGGAGTGTGGTTAGTATTTTTAATGTATGTAGGGATTTAGCAAAAGCCTCAGCAGAGTGCAAAGGAGAAGCTTGGGATGTAAGCTATAAACACTTTGGCACACTGAATTGGATGATCTTTACTTCTCCCTGAATTGTGTGGATACTGTTCATATGGGGTCTCAGTTTACTCAGGAGCCTCTGTTACTACTCTGCTTGCTAGTTTTTGATATAAGAAATAGAAGCATCTAAAACCAGGTTATTTTTATGATTGGGATCTCTGAGGAATTTCTTTCTTTTTTTTTCTTTTTTTTCTTTTTTTTTTTTTCTCCTAGAAATTCCTGATCCCTCGGGGGCTATTAAGCTGCATAACCTTGTGCTTATACACAAAGATGTCCCCGACTCTTTCTTTATTCACCTTTCTTAGCCAGTATCAAGAGTAAACAGTCACAAAGTCCACTGTAACTAAAGACATTTTACTGGCCCTTTCTTTTTAAAGCACAACTATGTTTTTTGCAGTTGGCCTCTTGTTAGTCATGCAGAGTTCTGAGAAACATGCTTTTTCTGTCATCATCACTGTTTTCATTGTCTTGTCCTCTCACATAAGGAGCCTGAATGTCACCTTGCCCATGAGTTCAGTGAGATTTTCAGTAAACTAATTTTTTCTCACCAAAAATGAAGAATCTCCTCTTCTATACTGACACACCTTCACTTCTGAGATCAAAAAATTATTGCAATGTTGCTGGAAAGCGTGGAAAGATATGAATGATACAGCAACTATGGAACAGTTGAGCTGTTGGTCACAGGTACAGGTGTTCACAGTGAGAAATTTTCACCACTCCCAGAAAACCTTGTGCAAATATCCAACAAAAATCCTTGTTTTCATTTTCTTACTACTTATTCTGACTAGAAACTAACCGGCCTGAAGGTATACAGGAAAAGAGCATGTCAGGGAAGTGGAGGAAAGGCGATACAGGAGGTCAGAGGCTTATCAAGACTAGGCCTCTTAGCCAAGGACATAGTAGTCCACAGGAATTTAACTTCCTGAGGAGTAGAATCAGCACTATTTTGAGTAGCAAAACCCTGATAGGTTATGTCCTTGCAGCTTTGTTTCTTGTAATGCTTCATTGACATTTGACAGGTTTCTAAAAAGTGAATAACCTTGTCAATTATCATAATACTTTTCAACTTCAGAAATGATGGAATGACCTTTTATAAAATAAGGAATACTTCCAATTCATGCCTACACAGGCAGTATGAAAGCACATGGAACAAATTCAAAGGGCTTCTATACCTATCTTCTAGGGTCCCCTCTCAAGCTGAGTAGTATCTGATTCTCTGTTGATTTCTGCAGCCCTGAAATTTTTCTTCTCTGTTGTACTCTGCATTACTTAAGTATTTGTGTTTGTGGCAGCTCTTTGGTCTCTTCACACTATTTTTCCTCTGATATTTATCGAGTACATAACTACTGTAAGAACAGCTTCTTTGAAATGCAGACTTTCTAGGACTTCTAGCAGGCTAAATGTTTCACCACGTGTATTCTCGTCCACATATTTTCCATAATCATTGACCCAACAAGTAATCCTAACATGATCTTTTTTCCTGTATCAGTCTCTCAGCAGTTAGCAATATGCCTCTCTCTTCTTTGTGTCTGCTGTCCATCTTTGCCATGTAATACCTTCTCCATGAATTCCTCTTCACTTCTTCATCCCCTTTGAAATTTGTCATTTGTTATTTGCTTCAGATTTTCTGGTTTCTATCTATACTTCTTTAACCATTTGTAATCTGCTACCTTACAGATTTTCCCCTAAGGTTGAACACCTTTATACCTAAATTCTTCACTCACCTTGATGAATCAGTACTGTCTACTAAGTACTCAGTGCCTTTGCAGGGAGGGAGGGAGGGAAGAGTGGGTCTAGTAATTAAGCAGGATGTTGTTAGAAAACTTTCTGTTTTTCCAAAGTCTTCTGGTCACTGGTCATATTCTGAAGTAGTATAAAGTAAATGGACCTAGAGTAGACAGCAAATTGACCAGGAGCCTTTTTTGCTCCCAAATGCTAGAAAGGCAAATTATTTGCTAGTTTGTTTTAAACAGGAGGGGGGTTTTTGCATTCTTTTTAGGGAAGGAAGAAAATAATCCACACAGAAAATTAAAAACTATTTTAGACATCATAACCATTACTATAGCATTTTATCTTACTACATGATGCAACTCATAGCATTGTGCATACTAGTTTGTCAATGCGAAATAATTTGATTGCTTTTGCCTTGTATCTATGTTGTATTTAGCATACTTTTTGAATAGTGTTAAAATCTTAAGGGAAATGTTTCTTTAATGTACATAACTAAGAGTAAATAAAATTTAAAAGCATCAAAGATTGGCTTGGAAGGAAATAAAAAAAAAAATTTAAGGGCAAGCAAATAAGATTACAGGGAAAAATAAGACACTGGCAAAAACCCTCTGTAGAAGATTTGAAAGATGGTTGAATGAATTCCTCAAATCAGGAAAGAAAATGTGTAAATTGCATTGTGAAAAAGAACTAAGTTACTATGATAGAAATTAAGTGATCAGATAGTTCTTTTTACTTGGAAAAATTGCATGAAAAGTAAAGATAGAAAGAAACTACAGAGACTGTGCATCCTTCTCTGTTGCCTATTCCTGTTTACTTCCCCTGCAAGCTCTTATACTTCCTTATATGCTCTACAGATTTTATTTCTATTCCTTTATCACCAGCATGATGAGTTTGCCTTGCATCTTAATCTCCATTTGCCTGCCTTTGCCATAAGGCATTAAATGAATTCTGTACACTGAGCTTTTTCCTTGCTCTTCTCATTATTGTATCTCAGCAGTGTCTTTGCTATATAATTTGTATCTCTGTTGTGCTCTTCCTAACAGCAGAAGTGTGTACACTGGAGTGTTTTGGAATATTTCTAGAACTTTTTAAAAATTTGTCCTCCTGTATGTTTACAGGACATACAACAAAGAGAGGAAATGCACCTCGTTTTTGAAGCAGAAATCAGTAAGATTTGCACAGAATTCCACAATCCCAAGAAAGCTTGATATTCTCTACAGATTAAAAATTTTTCTTTTTGTCAAAAGCATCTATATTCCAGTGGAGTATTTGTAATGTTCACAGTCTTGATTTCATAAATTTAGCTGACCATACATGTCTCTACACCTGTAAGCTGGAAACTTCTTGTAACACCCATTTGACACAGGTGGAACTGATCTACAAAGAGCTACACTGGCTTAGGTCATGCAAAAAGAGTAGGAAAACAAAACTGCACCCAGTTTTCTCAGGAATCCCTGAGGGTGCCCCAAGAGACATTCCTCCTCTAGAGTAACTGCTTCTGGTATTTGCAGATTTGGTATGTACCTGCAGTAGTAAATAAAATATTTTTCATTATGCAAAAACAAGTGCCATCTTGAGAGTATTCTTGTTGATACAAAGAATTTATAGTATGTGTTAACTTATGGTATCATCGATCCAGAAGACATGCATTATTAGGAATACTAATAAAGGCATTCCAATATAAGAAGTACATTTGCCAATGTCATGTATGTCATAGAAATTATTTTATGTGGAAAATGAATGTAGCAATTTATATATTTCCATGTTTCTTTTCTTTCATCTAAATACTCCATTTTCTTCCTTATTTTTAATTCATGGAAGAAATTGTATTTCGGAATGGAATGGAGGAGAGTGAAAGATATGTGGCTTGAGGATTAAAAGAGAAGTTGTACTCAATTATTAGTCCTTGGAGATTATTCCATCTAACATAGCAAAAGAAGTGGAGGGAGTTTAAAAACACAGCTATCTATGGTGACTGGAAAAGCAGAAGCCAAGGAAAACATGAGGAAATGACACAACTAGAACAAGAAGGGGAAGTACATAGTTAAATAAGTCACTTGGAAGCACTAGATTGGTATTGGAAGCAAAAAAAACATTGGGACAAGCAAGTCTGAGCAATTCCACATACTCACCAAGGAAACTCAGCAGCAGGATGAAACTAAAGGCCTTAGTCATTTAAGCTGTCTAGAAGGACAGCTTTCAGTGTTACTAAGTATTGAGAGCTGAATGATTGGTGTACACAGGTATTCTTTAAACTGTTTCCTTAAACATCAAGATACTTTTCATATACTTTTGATTGTTGATCAAACACTTTTTGTGGTGGTAATAATCTGATTATTAAACAATATCAACAACAACTTTCCTGAAGTGTCTGGAAAGTAAACTATGTCCTGAGATGGACTACTAGTTCATTCTAAGGGAATGGAAAACAGGTACTTCCACTCACTATTTTTCAAGAATACTTTGAATATTATCAATTTCCACTTTTTTGACCTTCTATCAATGTTATTTAGGGAAACCAAAGACAGAATTTATTTTAATATACAGCAAAAACTAAGATAGTAAAAATATGTAGCAAGTGTCTGCAATCTATTTTGAAGTATAGACATTGACTTGGTTGGAATGTCAATGTGGTACCTTCCACTAAAGTGTAAAGTGTTCAGTTTACACTTAAAAAGTGTAAACTAAATTTTGTCTATGTTTGTGGAAATCAAAGAAAAGATAGCTATTTGTCATAAGCAACAATAGTAACAACAATAACATTATTTTCAATCTTGCTGTTTATCCCACATACACTACACTGCTAAACAGCAGGCAGAATAGACAATAAATGGGCATTCTCTACCCCCACTGGGGGCTTGTTTTTTCAAGCACACACCCAAGCCTTTACCCAAAAGTGTGAAAAAAACAAAGTAATAATCTAGGGTATCCTAAGTAAACTATTCAGGATCAGTAATAGCAGCTGTATGTCTCTTTAATCATCAATATTTTCCTTTCTAGCTCTCAGCATGGAAACCTGACTGCCAGTAGAACTGATTTTAATGACAAAAGATTGAGGAAAGTTCTCAAGATGCATGAACACCACCACAAATTTACAAGCAGGGATGAAGAATGTCCATTCCTTGCATGCCCTAGTGCCTGAATTCTACATTGAATTCCAAAGTGAATTTTTTTTATTTAATTTTCTTGACCTACATAATAGATTTGTTCTACAGATCCAAGTTTCCCTATGTGCAGTTTGTTAGGGTTTCCTGCATGGTTTGAAAGCCTTTATACTTGATCTTTTCTATTAACAAATAATATTATAACCAATTTTATATGCTAAGCAATTTTTAAAAGCAAATTCAGATACCTAGTACTGTTTGCATGAGACAAATTAATTTCATCTACTATACTTCAAAGCTTTACAGATTTCCACATGCTTTTATCTTTTGGCAGCCTTTACCTGAAAGGTGTCTGATTCTGCTGTTTGACTTTTATTCTTGTACATAAACACATTTCTGCAAACAAATACTTTTCTATTCTTAACAGAGAGTCCTTTGAGTTTCACAAATTTCTAATTTTTGTCTGTGATATAAAATTGACAGAACTCTAATTTCATTCTATAATCACAATTAGCATCTTGAAAGATTTACAAGAAAACAAAACAATCATCCTGCCCTCAATTCTAAAATTATTGCTTCCTGAGGATATAATAATTTAAAAAAATCTCCAGTCTAGATATGGCTTCAGTCTCACATGTTATTTCTGGGCCAGCCAAATATCTTTACTGTGGTTAGTGGTCTGCAAGACAGTGCAAAAGACTTTGGTTTGATTCCCTGCTTTTACTTACTTGACCAAACAGACAGCTATGTTTATGTCTGTGTAACAGCTTTCATCGAAGATTCTCTGAAGATGCACAGCAAGAAAATCCAGAGCTGTTTCTGTTCTTAAGGTGATTTTACAAAGAAGGAGGCCATGCATGAAATAACAAGAAATTTGAAATAAATTTTTCAAACTTGAGATTATGTCATTATGGAAGATATAGATTTTACTAATGCTAAGTGTTTCTACTAATATTAATTGAACCTGCAGCTCTGTGTCACACCTAAGAGACCTTAGCATCCTCAAACATTATCTTAGATGGGTCTTAGAAGGCAGATTTCAGAGAAGTCTTCAGCAAGTCTTTGCTGGTTTATCAATGTATGTCCAATGTGTTCTACTGGCAAGGTTCTGGTCAAACCTGGATTAATAAGATTTTTATGATAGAAGCTAATTCTGCACAGAAGTACTGGACTATCTACAATGGGTTTCAAGAGTCATGTAAAAAGCATTTATCAGTTTGTTTTCTGTCCTATTTGACAATATGTGTACTGTTTTTGTAACTGAGCTGACAATCTTTGGATCAGCAGAGTCACAACTACTTGGCTCAGCTGTCTTGAAACACAAGGCATGGAACAGGGGCATTTTGATAATCATAACATTGATCATAATGTCAATAATACTTTGGTGAAAGAGAATATATTACATAGTCCTGGTAAACTGAAAAAGGCTAAGAAAGGCTTGTTTCACAGATGCTGGCAAAGAACAACAGAAGGTAAAAATAATTTAAAAAAAGACTAGCTTCTCAGACATTTATCACAGTATTACAAATGGGGATATCAAATTAGAGTGGAACATAAACTGAATAGGTAAGTATGATATTAAAAGGCAAATGCCAATCTGAGCTTCAGTACTAAGACTATTGTACCTACAATAGGTAATTACTCTATTGTCTATGGAAGCTTCAGCTTCCAAACTTTACTGTTTGCAAATCAGACTAATGAACATGCTGGTATTTATGGTTACTTGAGTAGTACTCATGGAAAAGTAACAAGAGTGTTAATAATTTTCAGAAATACAACATGAGAAATGTTTGAAGGAAAAGGTATTGTTAGGTTTATGAGGAAGATGGAAGAATGAGAAAAAAAACTACAAGTCTTCCAGTGCTCAAAAGTCTGCAAGTGTTCAAAAGTCTGCTATGAAGTATGCCTAGGAGAGAACAAGAAGGAATCAGCTTATTTAGAACGAAAAGGATTTTGCTTAGCTATTAACAAAAACTAACATTAAAGGCAGTGAAGTACTGGAGTAGGCCACTTATGAAAGGTATAGTAGAATTTTTTAGGAAGTTTTGAAACAATGTGCTACAGAGATGTTCTATACATAATAATCTTGTCTCAAAATAGATTACAAGTCCTGAGATTTCTTACAGATCCTAAAACCTGCAATTACATTAATTCAAGGTGACATACATACTTCACTGATCCAGTTTAAAGGAAAGGGACATATCTTTGTTTGTCATACACAGTCGTGAGGTTGAGAGATTTGTGTCTCTTATTCACCGCCACAATATACTTGCTTTTCATCTACAAGGTGTGACAGCAGTAACCTATAGGTATTTTATATTAATGAATTTACTTTTCCTGGTATAAGAAAATAAATTTAGAGCCTAAATCATTGGCCTAGCCTTTATAATAATTCAAAAAATACTTTAAAGGCTGGAAGTTAGATTGTTTTGAATAAGACAAAGAGAGAATTAAGTATTTTAAGGGCCAGAAATTGCTTGTTATGTTATTTTTTTGATGGACCTTTGTTGCTAAATGAGACTTTTAGCTTTTAGCACTCCTGATGAATAGTATTTTCTATTGGAGTCTGGAAAAATGTATCTAGTGGTATCCTGCTACACAGATTTCCTGATTAAATGCCTCCTAAAACTATACATGGAGGACCAGATGTTTATGCCTTTCCTCTGCATAAATGGGGCACTCCAATTAAAGAGCACCCTTTCTTTCAAATATAGCATTTGTTTTAGCTCTAATTTTACACCAATTGCTTCAATTCTGTCAACACCTATTACAAGGCACTAAGCAATGTTTTCATGTATGTGTATGTGTCTTTGTGACTGGTCAGTAGAAGCAATAAAGTCACAGAAGAAGCTGAAAAAGTTGCAAGGACATATTTTTTTGTCTTTTAAAAGAAATATATGAATTGAATGAGAGAAGTGTAGACTGTACAGTTTCCTTCCAAAAAATGTGACTTGGACTGTATGTCAACCATTCTTTAAACTTTTAGGGAGAAGGAAAAAAAAAAAAAAAGAGAAGAAAACATATTGAAATCTTAAGCTGTCTTATATTATTAAAGACTGGAAAAGGAGATAGCAACAATGTTACAGAAAGCACTGACAATAAAGCTTGGATTCATGTACTTTGCACACCGGCAAAACCCACAAAACAATACCTGCTATGTTATCTGAAGAATCTGGTAGTTAATTTTATGATTAGGAGTAGCAAACCTGATATTTTAACTATTTTTCTTTTTTTTTTTTTGTTAGACATCACATTGAACTGGGGATAACAGAAAACTGACAACTTTGTAAGAGTTATCGTAATTATTATGTCATAGCTTGTTGGTAGTTCTTCTTCAGTAGCAATGTATTTGCTACCAGTGCAATAACAATTAATATGCAGTAACAGAAGAAGAAGAAACAGCCAGAAGAAACTTAAAGTGATCTGTGAAGCGATGTTGCCTCTGTGGCTTGGGACAGGTTGTAGAACTTCTTAAAACTTAAAATTTATCCTGTCTAGATCACAAAGGAAAACAGAGTGCTGATAACCTATTTTATTTACATGTATCCAACGTAAAATGGCTTTAGCTTGTACACAGTGTATTAACTTACAGAATACATAATAGAGGATACGTGCACATGAAAGCTTTTCAGGTATGCCAAGAAATCACAAACAAGACAACTAAAATAAACTGTTCACTGTATAGAGCATAATTTTACAAAGAAAATCTCAACTGCTACAGACTCAATGTCACACTCTAAGAATAGCCACTGTTTCTTTGAGAGTATTTCACTGAGAACAGTTTTTTGCAGTCCTTCAAATGATAACTTCCTTTGTTTCTTCCTTAGAGCAATCTTCTTATCATCTCTAGCTCTACTCTGAACAGAAGTATTTCTTAATAGCACTGGTAGGGTGAATTACACAAGTACAATTAACTTTTATAGTAGAAAGTCACATTTTTATATCCTTGAAATCAAATATTGACTGAAAGACTCTCATGCCCTGAATAATTAAGTTAAACTACAAACTACAAGCTACCAATGTTGAAAGACCCTCACATTAAGTTTAAACTGACACTAAAATACTTAAATACTTTGAGGGTTCAAAAAGAACCATTTATACAAGTGTTTACTATTTCCCTTATTTTCCTTATCCATCCACACACGCATGGAATAAATCCCTCTAATTAATTTCATACACACACACACTGGTGGGGCCACATATATAGAGAAATTGGCTCAAGGTCAAAGACCAACACTTTGGATATGAAATCAGACTAACTGAAAGTGGAGCAGCCAATAAACAAAGGAAATTCAGAGTTCTATCTAGATAGCACTGTCAATTGCAAACAGTATTTGGCTCATGATCCAGTGGTGTAAGTGCACAGATGAAAAATACTTTAAAAAGGAAACCAGTTTTTGGACACAATATTTTAATTTCCTATTTTCTCCAGGTTCCTAGGGTTTAAAGTAATGCCAATAGTGAAGTCTACAGCTTCTTTTCGTAACTGTACCTCACCAAAATGAACAAATACAGAAAGTCTATTAGATGTCCCCAACAAAGTGTTTACAATAAAAGCAGTGAGTAGTATTCTAACCAGTATTCTAATTAGTTCTTTGGATATGAAGGTTACAATCAAGCTCAAGTTCTAACAAGACCTATTAAGTATCTGCTATTAGTGTAGTTGAATCCACTGCTAGAAGATGTCAAAATTAAAAGCTAGTATTTCTTAAGAAGGCAAGGATCAAGCTGTCAATTCTCCTACTTTCTTTTCTTTCTCTTGACATGAAGATCAAATAGTATTGCAATGTCTGAAGCAATTATTAAAAAATAAAAATAAAACAGAATAGAGAAGTTATAATGGATGAGGAATCTCGATGCCACCTTATTTAAAGCCTGACTTAATGGTCTGTACTTCAGCTTAGGTTGCCACACCCATATTAAGCCACCATTTAAGCAAAGTGGGAATAGCAGAAAAATATTTTTTCTAATAGTAGCAAAGTCTTAGCAGTAATCTTTCAAGACTAGGTGTGAAAGATTTTGTGATTTGTCCTGCCATATCATATTTGACATTTTTGTTGTTTTCAAGATACTGAACCACCAATCACTGTTAGCTTTGACTGGGGCATTTTATTTGTTCAAACTAATTTATGAGATCAAGCTAAGTGCACAAATATTCATTGGAAGGTACCAGGATGAAATAAGTAAAATCTCATCAACAATTAGAGTCAAGACAAAAGCAGTTAAACTGGGTAAGAAAAAAGAGAGACTTTCCCATCGTACTCACAACTAACTCTCCAAGGCAATCACTTTTGACTGGTGTAATATAAGGAAAACAAATGGCAAAACACTAAGAGAACTGAAAAACACTGAGATTCACTTGGGAAAAATACTCTCAAGTGTTACATGAGATAAGCTGAAACATATTCCAGAATGCATATAGAACACTACGTGTGGTCTCTGACTAGCAATTACTAAGTTATAGAAAACAATTTTGATGGACAAAGATTGGAAGTGACAACAGAGCAAGAAGAAACTTCAATCTAGAGAGGTCTTAAATGTAAACATATGTATCCTTATTGGAGAAAGGATGATAACAGAACTACCAAACAGATCCAAAACATTTATTTTCACTTTTTTTACTACTATAAGTGAGTTGCTGAAACTCACTACACTGTATTCCTTTCATCTCTAAAGCGAAATAGTTGAATAGTTGAATAGCATTTTTTCTTTGCTTATGTTTAAAATCTTCTAGTGTCCCTTACAAAAACTGTTGTAGAACTGCAAAGTAACATCTATATCTATTTCTTTTAATATATATTCTTTCAGCTGAGCTCACACAGTCCTGGAAGCATATTTGTCTTAAAGAACATCTGCTAACACTTTGGGGAAAGTTTAGGATAAATCAAACTGTGGTAACAACCTCCAAAAGAGTGTTAGAAAATACTCGGTACAGAGGATATGGTACAAAAAGAAAAAAGATGGATATGTTGCAGACAACCTTTTTTCAGTCCCCAAAGCCACCATTATCAGTTGAAGGACTTAGAAACATTGAAATGCTGGAAAGGCTTTGAAACACCTTCAATATTTTCGTGCATCAGGCAAAGGAAACATAATTAGCTATTCTTACTTCACTTCTTCCATAACAAAAATACTTTTTGACCCAGAATGCTACAGTATCAATGTTGTTATTCGACATAGTTTCATGAGCCTCATACTGAATTTTGACAGCTGGCTAGCAGGGGTTAGAAAGTTATATGTTCAGAAGTTAAGAAATGTTATCATTACAAGTGTGTACACAATATTATTTCAGCCCTTTGCTGTGATGAGTACACAGCGTCTGAAATTGTATGATGGTGTACTGTTTTCTTCCTGTGTCTGTATCAAGTACAGAGAAACAATGACATTCTCTAAGCAGACTGCCTGTATAATGAATGGAGCTTCTTTCCTAATATTACTGGTTAATTTACAGCTGAAGTTTTAAGGTGTGTGATGAACAAGACAGAAAGACAGAACTAGGGTTAAAGCAGATGAAGCAGTTAAGCTTCATCCTGGAGACTCAGATTCTAGCCCTGCCTCTAAGCTCCCATGTGATCCTATACAACTGACTTTAAACCAAATGTTTACAGTTGGTCCCACGTTTTCCGCATCTTGTCTCAGGCCCCTGGGGCTCAGAGCTATGTTTAGGTGAACCCCTTCAAAAGTAGCATCCTTGATACTCTGCCAACATAAGATCAAACTACAAATTCCATCAGGAAATGATAGTTTGCCTAAGAAACTTTTAGACCCTCTTTATAATAAATGCTCATATATTCTCTCCTAACCAGATTATTGACAATGGTTGAAGTTCTCCCAAATATCATAATAACTAGTATAAAATTCAAACAGAAGTGCCTAAAAAGAGGGAAAAAATTAAAAGGAAAAAGAGAAAATAAGAATCTCTAATATAAAGTAGGAGCCTATCTTTTGTAAGTCACACTATAAACCGGGCCATTTGTTGTAAGTAACAATTAGCATAGGAACTTAATACAAATATTCAGTATATATATGGATGGTACAATATTCCTAAATAAAATGAATAATCAGATTATGATTTCATGATGGCATTGGTCCAAAATATTGATGGGTATTTTTGGAATGGATTCTTTGCCACAGTACAACTTGTGAATTACAGAAAACAGATTTCCTTTCCAGGACTGGGAATAATTTTTCTGTTGGAGATTCTTTCAGTGAACTCTTTTTTCATTTACATTTCAATTATACCATTCACTAGAAGTGCTCTGTCTTACCTTGCCACCCACCAGAATATGGAAGATTTCACTTTGGTATCTTACTATAGGTCCCTTTCAGGACTGATGCCTTATCTGCCATCTCACCCCTGTTTGCTCTGTGGGAAAATTACCTGGACCACACCTCCAGGTTAGCAAAATGGACAAGATTCAAGTGAAGCATATATTCCTTCTGTGAGAAATACAGTCAAGACAGCAGAGAAATACCACACTCTGGAGACATCACAATTTAGATGAATTAAGGTTCCATTCTTCTAAAGTTGCAGTTACTACTCAGAATATAATTTTCAATAGCTTGGTGCTCCAATCTGTGGAAAAAAACCACAACAAACCAACAAACCAAGAAAAACTCCAAAAGCAAAAAACCAAACCAACCAAATGAAAAAGCCCTCCCCAAAACCAAAAAACAACAAACCTCCCCCAAACCCCAACAAACAAACACAAAAAAAACCTGAAGAAAATTATTTTAATTTCTAACTTTGCTTACACTAATGAATCTCAGACAAGGAATACTACTAATTCTTTATGGTGGTCATATTTAGTTTTGAAAGAAAATTACAGTGAGAAAGACTTGCTGTCTATATATCTTTCCTGATGAGACTGAAATTGTTAGAGACACTTTTCTTAATAAAAAAAATATCATTAGACTAAGAAGCAAATAAAAGTTTAGGCTTTGCACTTATTCTCTGAAACCTTGCATATAATATCCAAAATGTAAGGTAATCACACACTCCGGGAAGTCATAAGACAGTCCTGTGACACACCATGAGACTGTACATTATTTTTTTTTGACACTGAACTGCAAGTAAAGGTATGATGTTATCATTTCCCACAGTATCAATGATGTGCTGATTTCACAGTCAACGCAGCAGTATAAAGAAACAAAAGGTACTGTAGATGTGGATGGTATAGTATTTTAATATGGGCACTATCTTTTTAGCTTTATCTCAGCATTTACTACACAGTAGAAAAACTTAAAAGCAAGACCTCAATGGAAATCTAAAAAACTATTGTATATGTGACTGAAAGCAGAACTTTGATTGCAAATTTCTGCAAAATTTCAGAAAAACTTGGAGCTCGTTGAGTCTGAAGACTAATGATATTATGTATTCAAATGCCACCAGTTAGTTATTTTGGTACTGATCATATAAGCAGAAGTGTCCTACTCCACAGTGTTTATCCTGTAACCCCACATTGTCAAGCCAAGAATCAGAACTCCCCACAGCCAGCTTGCCTCCAGCCATTTTACCTCATCATCAGCTTTCAGGAGGTTGTAATATACTGCCAGTACAAAAGAAATTGGCTTATGGACAGATGGAAGAAAAAAAAAAAAACAAAACAGGTTTAAAAATGCTGAATCAAATGTCAAGCAAGATAACAAAGGAGTAACTCCATGAAGCTTTATTAGTTTTCATATAGAATTACTTTGAGTCTTTAAAAATAATGTAACTGGGAGCTATTAATGATTGTGCTACAGTTACAGGGCTTTATTTTTTTTTTGTTGCCATAGGTTATTATCAATGTAAACTACTCATTTAGTGCATATAGAGAGATATCCTTCAAATGCTTAGCCCAAGTTTAAAAAAAAAAAAAAAATTTTCCAAAGCAGAAAGGAAATCTGATTTTAAATTTAGTTGAGGCCATCTACCTACTCTAATACTTTCCTATCATAAAGCTGTAACCAATTATAATCTTTGATTCACTTTGGGGAAACTGCACGGTGAAGATTAGCCTTGTAATGGGCATGGTGACCATTCCTTTTGCTTGCCAAGGTTGCAGCACTTTATTTTTAATTTGCATTGGCCTGCTTTGACCCTTTCCTCCCTCGAGTGAGTGGAGGTGGTTGTGAGACTCTGAAGGCTTTGACCACGAGGGGGCTGTGTGAACACAATTTTTTGGCAATTTCTTGGCCCTTCCCTGGTTCAAAAGGGCAAATGCGTTTTTATGTACGATAAAATGTGACTTTGAAATAATTAACAAGGTTTTTCTTATCTCTCCCCTTTGACAGAAAACACACCAAGCCATGGCTTAATTAGCCCCGTGATTTTTATTTATTTATTTTTTTTAAAATCTAAAACGACCATAAATTACTCAAAATCTTTATTGGTCATGGTACTTGTATTAAAAAAAAACAAAACAAAACAGAATCCTGATGAACGAAAAATCCTTTTGAATCTTCGTTCAGAGCCTGAAACATGCCCTCAAAGATCAAAACTAATCCTGATGAAGTGTGGACACTGCAAACCTGTCCATAAACTGATACATATTATGCTTAATCAAGGTATCCGACAAATACCCAGAAATCAAAAAGAATTTTTCACAGACTTTGAGATATATTATATTGGGATTGATGAAAAACTAGTTTTGATACTAATACAGATAACTTACCCTTCTCTCTTCTGACAGGCATAGGAAATACATAAGTAACAAAGATGCCAAAATATGGTAACAAGCATGGGAAGTTGGCAATTCCCGGGGACATGCCGTTCATTACAGCAAGCTTACTGTGAGTTCAGTCCATAGCAGATGCAGGAAAAATCAGGACTGCAGACGGCTACCTCCCCTCTTCTCTCAATTTTTCTCAGCTCCTGCTAGGTCATCTTAGTGTCCAGCCACACCAAAAAGGAGCAAAATGTTCTATCTGTGTTTCACATCGCCTGGAAAGTTCTCCTCGTGTTCACTTTTTAACGGTCCGGTCGTGTTTAAACCTCGTGTATAAACCTCGTGTTTACACGGCGCCTTGACGAGGGGAGCCGGTTTTGACCGCACTGGTGACCCTCAGCGCCTTCTCAGGCCGGACACGAGGGACAGCCGGGCCGGGCTGTCTGTCCCCGCAGGTGAAGCCTGACAGCCCTCAGCCACCTTCCCCCGACCGAGCAGCCCCTGTACGACGCGGGTCGGCTCCGCCACCCCCTCGGCGCCGCCGGCGGGGCTCGCGTGGAGACCGGCGCTTCGAACCGGTAAGGGAAGGCTTCAGAGGGGACAGGGGGACTGACGGC
>NC_031799.1:31773583-31799970 GCF_001522545.3 Parus major | reverse complement strand
GTAGTGCTGAGAGCCCAGAGGCTAAAGAAAGGTGCAGGCACTGCCGCTGAGAGGAGATCGAGAGACAGGGGGTGCACTTGACAACCAGCATGCAGAGATGGTAAGAAGTTTCCAGCAGCCTTTCGTTTTCATTCTAGCCTTTACTTTGGTTTGATTTGATTAATAAATTGTGCAGTAACACAAGCAGTCCTGCTTGCTATCGGTGTGTTTCAGCCTACAAAGAAACAAGCAAGGCGAAGTAGGGAGATAATAAATATATCAGCTCTCTGCTGCGTGGATTTGGGGGGGGGGGGCGGTGAAAGGGGTCTAAGAGGTTGTGCTAAACTTTAAGTGAGTTTGGGGGGTTGAATTGGACGGCCACATGCTTTTTACCGCCTCCTTCCTTTCAGTAAAGATGAGGAGCTAGTGTAAAAAAAAAAAGTGTTTGCGGATGGAGGGCGGGAGAGTGAAGGTGGAGTGGGGTTGAGTCGGACCTACGGTGGTCTGATCTATTTTGGCCACCACCTTCTGCTCGGAAATGAGTACGGTTTGCACACAATGTAAAGGTAACCTTTGAGAGCGGGAAGGAGCTCTGTGTTCGCGTGTGAAACATCGCCTGGGGCAGGGAGACAGGAGTGTAAATCCAGCTTCCCTCCGAAACTCTTTTTGTTGTGCATGTGCTTGCAGTTTGCACCTCTCCAATCAGCGATTGCTAACAGAACTTGGAGAACTATGCTGATGCCCTAACTGTAAAGGAGAAGGTGGAGCCCCTTAAAAACCAACTTCGAAGAAGTTTTTTACTGCTGATTTCATGTGCTGTGCACACGCACGTCTCCTTTACAGTAGGGGTTCTGCAAAGCAGGGTTTGGACTCTTGATTTAAAAATTAAAAGTCGAAGTGGCCAAGGACCTCATTTAACTGAAGTCCGTGTGTCTGGGTTGTGATGTGAGGATAGGTTAAACGGCTGCGAAGGACAAGCTCATTTAAGCCGTGACTACACTTAACATGCAGAATGATAACTGTTCACGTTAACACATGGATCGACCTCAGCTGGTGATGAACGGTGATCATCCCATATTCAATGAAGTAGTATGTTTCCAGTCCCTGATTGACTACTGCTCTGCTTTCAGACAGCTTTTGTCACCTCACTCCAGGGATGTTACAGAGCTGTCTTGTGTGCCTTGAATTTACACATACATACACACACACAAGTGTGTATATATATCTCTGTCTACTTATAGATGTGTATGTTTCTGCATGCATACGTGTATGTATGTATGTACAGTTCTCAAACTGTAGATGGAGAATGTCTGTGTGAATGGAGTTTACGATGGAGGGTTTGTGTTTTTCCCTTCTCTCCCTAAGATGACATGTCTTGTTTCAGTGATCAAAGCCACAATTGGAGTGTAGGAGATGCAACTGTCAAATGTAGACAACAAGAAAAAAAAAAAAAAAAAAAAAAAAAAAAAAAGGAGGGGGAAAAAGCAGCATGTGCCCAGGACTGTGGTTACAGTAACACTGACAGAAATTAAAGTGGTTTTGAAAGCAGCATGCGATTTATGATGGTTCCCATTTACCCTAGAGTCAAGCTGTTGTAAAATTGATGCACAAAAGACATCATGTAGTAATCTGGTGTACCCAGGATTAAAGTGGCAACAAGCGTCTTTTTTGCGTGTCTTATGGTTAAAATGGTGCGAAGCTATTTTTTAAATATGATATCAAAGCAGAATATTACTTATTTCTTTTCTTAATCTGTATGTTAGCTGTATATAGTAGTTGTTGAAATTTTTTTTTAGTGGAATTTGGTTTATATTTCTCACTGTATTCCATTTCCCCTTCTATATTATAACTCATCTCTATAGACAAATTATAAAACGGGTAGCATTTTTATCACAGCTTCAGAGTACAAGTGTTCACAGTTTAATTACTGAGTTCATTTCAGACAGTGATATTTAATAAGACTGATCAGCATATTTGCACAAGAATACCGAGTTCCTGCAAAAGTATGTGGAACTTTCCTTGCCCTTAAAAATGGCAGGATTTTCTAATCTGAAATTTAATGGGGCATATGTGCTCTCTGATACACTGTAGTTTCATTTTAAACTGTCCAATATTAATGAGCCAACTAGCTCTATGTATGTTCTGCTTTAAAATCCTAAAGCACATGAATTTTAAAATTTACTAAATATTTCAAATTAGTCATCTTTAGCTAATCCACATGTAGAAAAGTCTAAGTGTAAATTATAAACTATTTGTCATGAGCAAATTTTGTAATTGCTTTTAAGACCTAGGATTGTGAAGGTGTTTCTTAAACACACATCTTGCACATGTAATAGAAAAGCCCTGCCTTGGAACTCTGTTTTCTGAAAAATACAACAGTGTGACATTTTAGGGGAAGAAACTTTTAGGAGCAGATCTATGCCTTTAATTGCATTACATTTTTATTTTTGAGGCATTTGAGAAAGACGAGTATGCAATTGCAGTAAACAAAGTAAAGAAATAGACAAAAGCAGAGATGGCTATCGCTATATTAAAATGTAAATGTTACAGTTTGAATTTTCTAGTGAGTTTTTGAGTTCAGTGCTTTACATAACATTTTGTCCTAATCTTGCTTGCTGTCAGAGATGTTTCATGGTTGTGCAATTGCTGCAGTCAAGAATGCCAATTTGCATTCCAGGAGTGTCATTTGATTACTTTTATCTACACAGCTCGAAGACCAGCCCAGACCTCTCATTTCATCTTGCCATGTCACGAGTCAGTGCTGTGTCCTCTTTTCAAAAATCTGCCTGATTTAGACAAGAAAGAAAAGTACTTTCATGTTGCAGCCTCAGTCCCCTGCTAACTTGTCAGCAGCAGGATATGATTCACTTGGGCCCAGAAGAATGGTACAGAGATGAGGGTTAGGCGGTTCAATAAGCCTATGGACAGGTAGTGTGTGACATCCCAAGAGAGCTTAAGTTAATGAAGAACAGGTCTGCTTAGTTCTTCATACTGTGACCTGGTGCTGTCCCCACAGTTTTCTCATTTGATCTTTCCCAGCAAATTGATCTTTTCTAGTACTTTTTTGCCTTCCAAGTTAGTCCTTGTGGGACTGAAATTAGCAGAGCAACTTAAGTTGGATAATACAGCTGTTCAGAAAAGAAGAAATTGGACACTAGCTCATAGAGGGGGGAGGGGAAAGTAAGCTATTCTTTCTGTTGTTACTGAGAATTCCTTTTATTTTTAATACTACAGTTTTATTTTCAAAATCTTCACAGTTACCGTATAACTTTGGAACTTTGCTTTCTCGTTTAATAAAGTTTGTACCGATGGTCCATTGCACACTGCATTAAATGTGTATCATTTAAATAAAACAAACATGCTTGCAGCATAGACTGCAGGTTTACTTTGGTGTTTGTCAGTTGAACTTGCTTGTTAGAAATGATTTGCTAGTCTGTAATGAGGCTTTTATAGTTGTTGTAAGACATTTTAAATATCAATTGCGCATGCCAACTACGTTATTTATAGCCTGCTAAATAACTGTAATTCTGTAGTATCCAATACTGAAATGCAGTGGAGATTAAACAATAAAAGCCATTACAAATGGTATGTGTAAATATTATGGTAGGTGAAAATATAGTCAGCAAATTACCACTGGCATTACTGGTTTTCTGGAAAACCAGCATATGCCAACAAATTGATTTTAACTAACCTTCTGTACTTAAAATCTGGGATCTAAATGGGTCTACAGTATTATCTGTCACGTGTGATTTTGCAGTTGGTAATTGGAAGGTGGAATGGAGGTGTGTTTGTCTGTGTGTGTGTGTGTGTTTCAATACATACATGGCTAGGTTGTCAAACAATGTAAGATTTCAAACCAGAATTTGGTAAATAAAGTGTAAGTTGGAAATGATTAAGAGGGTCTTTAGTATGCTGCACAAGAGTAAGCAGTATTTAACTTTCTGTATTTCATAGCAGATGTTCTCACATATAATCCACATCCTTTCAAGTTGTAGAATTAAAAACACTGCTGAATGGAAACAAGAACACATATTATGTAAGGGAAATACTGCTCTCACCCTCTCTCTCAGTATTGCTTTTGAAAATGGAAAGGAACTGTAAAGGATCATTGGTCAGTTAAGCTGCTCTGGAGAGCTAGAGGGAGCTTCCAGATTTTATTAGATATGCCATAGGTAAGAAAAAGGGGAAAAATATTCTGAGTAAGGGAGGGCTGATTACTATTTTTTTTTTTTTCAGAGCCAAAGATCTAGAAATTAGACTTTGAGGTGGCTTTATTCTATGTTATGTATCTGTGTATGTCAGTAGGATTTGTGGCTGACTGCAGATCTTGTGAATTTCAAACAAAGCAGAAATGACCAACAGCAAAGCAATTACATTAAAACAAGTCCAAGTAAAACATTGGATTTTGTACAAAAACCAAATTTATTTTTCTTTCGTCTCAGAGATGGGCGTTTCTGGCAGTGTCCCTTTCCCTTTTGCACTTTGGACACTGTCACTAGAATGTGAAGTCTTTTCATCGCTGAATGTTGTTTAATGAGAGTTCTGACTCTCAGCCTGCAGGTTTGCACAGAACTTTTTATTTAGTCATTTAATTTGATTTAATGTCTACTATTAGTATGTGTTAGGAAAAAAATGTACATGTCTGGAAATACAAAAGATTCCTCATAAAATACAAAACAAATAGAGTATATCTGTCATTTTGGAAATGTGTATCACTTCCTAATCTAGCCAGGAATTTGTACTTAATTTAGAAGAAAAGCATTTAACATGGCTTAATAAAAAGCATCTGTCTAAACCTTGTATTTTGTGTCAGTTTCATCCCACCTAAATTCTGACATATTTTTTCTAAAAATGCATTGATCATAATTGCTGCTTAGTATTTATATGGCAGCTTTTATAAGTATTACTTTGGACAAACTTATTTACCTTTTCAGTAAATTATATTATCCAGTGAGATAAAGTACCAGATTTGTCTCCTTTATCTCTCACACAGTAGCTCTCATTATGTGCTGTGCTAGTAAAACTCTTTATTTGTTGATTATTAGAATCTTAGTACACTCAGGAGTTCTGCTGTAATTTAATGTGGTTGTTCAAAGAGGTTCTCTCATTTAGAATCTTCCCATAATACTCTCACCACATATTATAAATATGTATACTTTATACTCCAGATAGATATGTAAATACTTTCTTTTCTATTATTCCAGGTAAATCAAGGATTTTGAGAGAGAATTCTTTTCATCTGCAACATCTCAGTATTTTTCATTTCTGTACTTTTCTCTTGAAATATTTTATGTAAAAAGAACTCACACAAATTCAGGTAACGATCAGATTTGCTTCTGATTTGTTACTTCAGAGAGTTCTTTCTGTTTCTTTAAATTTTTTTAATGTCCAACTATGTACATAAATCACATTTTTCTAAAAAACTATAAGAAGAGAAGTTTTAAAACCACTCTGGGCATTACAATTACTTTTTTCATTACAAAACCCAGGATGTTCGTAATGCTGATTTGTAAGTCACAAGCCAAGTGAAATCAAAATGCCATAAGCTAACCACTAAAAAGTTTTTAAGTCACCATGGTCTGGTGCACTGTCTGGAAGTTCAGCTATGTTTTTGCAGAGTATTGCAGTTGGTTAAGTCTGCCGTTCTGGTGCATATAAAACTGTAGAAACTAGGCCTGTTAGAAAAATCTTCAGCTATGGGAAGTTTTAAAGGGCATGCAAAGCATATTATTAACTGTTATCAGCTGTAAATGAAGTTGGGTGTATGTACAACACCCATCATGCTGTCAGCTGGAATCACACTGAATTAGTGTTGCAACTTCATTATATTTGTCAAATATGTATTATTTTTGGAACTTTTGATTTGTGCTCTTAGTCAGTATTCTTTACTGTTGAATACAAAGATGTAACAGCAAACAAAAAACATTTTTCCCTTTTTGTGACCTGACATTTGCCAAAGTGCCCCATGCTGAAATTTCTTTTCAGTATCTTTTTTTTTTTCTTCCAAAGCCAGACATGTACCCAGACACAAAAGCCTCTGTGTATAGCAAGCTGTTTTAAATATTGTGACTCGACGATGTGCTGTCCTTTCTCGGCTTGAGCCAAAGATCTCTGCTCAGTGTCTGTGGATTACCAAGTCCCTTCTTTATTGTACCTCTTGTCAGCTATTCCTATTCATTTAACCTTTCATTAGTGTCTGTGCAGCTTCACTGTCTGGAAAGGCAAGGAGAAACCTAAAGGCCTACTGTCACAGTTATTAGATTTCTCGGTTACATCCCAGCAACCATAAAGGAGTAAGAGTCAACACTATTGTCATGCATGCTGCTATCCTGGGGTGCAACTCTTCTGTGCATGTCAAGGACATGTGCCACATGTTGATAATGCATCCCAGAGATAAATGCACAACATGGGGGATAAACCGAGGCTGGCACTAATGAGCTTTGTAGGAGTGATTGCAAAGACAAACAGTTGTGAAGGAATTTCTCTTAAAACAGTAAAGAGATGGATTTGCACTAAGTGTTGCCAAGGCTTGCTTGCAAGGTACTTGTCAATCATGTTAGTTTCATTTAAGCACCATTTACAAAGAAGAAATGTTTCCTATGACTTAGAAATGTGTTGCTTTTCACTTTTTAAGCTGCCAGGCTAAAGTGTACTTGAAATTGTCCTCAATAATACACTTTATGACTGTTGCTTCTGTTTACTTGGTTTTGGATCAAAACCTGCAGATCTTTCAAATTACCTGGGGAAAAAAAAAATAGCAAATACTAATTGAAATGCATTTTGAAATATTCCTCTTAAGTTCACTTCTGATTTTGTAAAAGCATTTATTGTGGTCTTTTCTGAGGCATAAATCTGGCTGAGAATATCTAGGTACATCTAAATAGTTTATTCTACATTTGCTACCCAAAGAGCCAAAAATTGCTAGCTGTGACAAAACTTCCTCATTCTATTTAGGCATGCCCTCCATTTAATCCAATGCCATATTCACATTCATTTTGGTTCTGAAGTTTCCTGAAGCCCATCTTATCCTGTTAACCTAATCTAACTTAACTCTGAGCTCTCAGATTAAATAATAGCAAAAAATGCATGCTTATTCCTGACTTCCCTGTAGTTGACCTTATAGAATGCATTTTAGTTACATTTTTATCAGTAGCATTATAACAACATGATGTGTAACTTCATATGACTTTCATAAGGAGATTTTTACCAAAACAAAATTAAACTTACAGATTTATAGTTCAATTATAATTTTAATAATTCTTCTTTGTTCTATGTTAAAACATTAGGGTCTCATATTACTTCTATTCACAGCAAGGTTGGAAGTGGGAGTAAAGCCACTGAAACCAGTGGAGTTAAAGTTTTATGAAAGTGTTGAATAAAGTCTAGTCACCTCCTTTGCACTTTTCGTAGCATGCTAAGAGGATTTTGAGGATTATAAATCTAGTGGGCTACAGAAAAATTCTTTAAAACTTCCTTATTGTAGATAAACATTTTAGATTAGCATCATCTGCAAGTATGAGAGGTCATAGTTTATTAATAGGAATTCTCTGCTTTTTAATTTTTTATATTTTTGATATTAAAGAAGTAAAGCCTGACTAGACCTTTTGCTTTAATTCAGAACATAGAATCCAAAGTGACCAGCAGTATAATAATTGATGGTAGCAACAAGTGCATCTGATGGAAAATGTGTTTAAAAGAAAATTCAGAAAAATAGTCTTTCTATTTTTCTTGTTCAAACACTGGAAACATTTTTAATACTGATATTTAATTCCACTTTGCTGAAATTAGAAGAGAAACTTTTGTATTTTGTGATTTGAATGAGACAAATATTTAAATGAAATATAAATCTTCAGACATAATCTGGAACAAATAAAAAAGTGCCCTTGGTTTAAAACATCCTTTCATTACTAGGCTGATTTCAGCTTTGATGAGTCTAAAACTTAGTACATGGTTTCCAAATCAAAGATGAAAGGGCCAGTTAGGAATCAAATAAATTTTCCTGTTGAAATGTAGCATTTGACGTTTAGAAAGATGTGCTCAGCATGATGAACCACTTCTCTTTACTGTAACTAGCCTGGTGACTTTTTTGCAATAAAACTACTTTGAAATTGAATTGAGGTATAATAAATTTAAGGTAAATTAATTTGGAACGCCTGATTAGTGCCATTTTTGAGCTAAGGGAAATATTTTCCTGAAAGCACTTTTTTTGCCCTTTATTGTTAAGACATGTAAAATTTCATTGCTAAGTAATTAATTTTGTAGTTGTTTTGATAGACTCTTACTGGCCTAACTCCACTGACTTTGTTGTGGCAGCGTGCCAATTTTATTAAAGAAGGGTTTTGTTATTCATCTCACTGTGCAGTTGGAGGTATATTCCTAATAGTAATCAAATGGGCATATACCCCATCTGTATGTTTGAAAAGTTATTATTATGGACAGTAATTTATAGTCTAAAATACAGTTGAGTGGTGTTTTTATACTGTTCTGATGCCAATTATATGCTTCCACAGTCTACTGATAATACTTAGGTCTCCAGAATGAGATTCTGTACAGAATCCTAGAGAGCATTTTGGAAAGTGTTTTGATAGAGATGCTAAGAATTAGAAAAAAATAGCAAATACTATAGAAGTAGAAGCGCATACTTTCAACTTTTGTGCTAGGCTATGACTGTATTTCAGTTACCAGCTGTATTTTTGAGCCATCTTTTGAAGATACCGTGCTTCTGATATCCCATGAAACATGCCTGATCAAAATAAATGACAATACAAGCCAGTTGGCTAAGTGATTATATAACCAATGTGAAGAGGCTGAGTAATTTATGTTTTTCAGTACACAAACTGGCATTAAGATTTTTCTCTCACTTTGGTGGAAATATTAGAAAGCAATGTGTAAAATCATGTATGTTATGTAACTGAAAGCTTCTAAGAGAATTTAAGCTAATGTAATTCACATGGTAAGACAGAAGGAAAGTGAAGTAGGAACAGGAAGCTAAGTGGTAAGTGTGACTTAAAGGTTTCTATTCCTTTACTTAAACTATGCTTCTTTTTAAACTTTTGCTGTTTGAATATAAATTACAATCTTCTCAATTTCCTCTTATCTGCATGAAACTTGTATTAGTTTGTGTACACTCAGTTGGTGTATCAGTTTTTATTTTATCAGCTGGTATATTTAAAGGATTTAGGATATCAGACAATTCTTCATAAGCAAAAATTTCTTCAATTCCTGAGCAGACACTTTTTCAATGGTGGGGTCAGTATGACAGTAGCAGGGATGGGAGTGATCTGTTTGTTCTTTGTGGTTTGGCTTGGGGTTCAGAAAATGGGAAGAAGTTGTTCATCATCTCCTGTAGATTGATGGACCGCCTTTGTGAATACTCTAGTAGTAGTCTTTTAAAAATAAGGGGGGTGAATAATAGGCTCTGTGATGCTGGTGACAGCAGGGAAGGAGATGGGTGAGACTGATAGTATAATGCTGGAAAAGCCTGACAGGCTTCTATCTCTAGTCACCCTAGCAGCAGGACAAGAGGCTTGCCTCTTTCCAACTGTGCACAACTTCACTTGTATGTGGAATTTCATGGTCCTTTTCCTGATAAATGATTCACAGGTGTGGGAAGTATGGTGGGATGAGTTTTGTGTAATTGCTGAGTTCCATGCAGTATTTGGAAGCCTCTAGGCTCTACAGAGCATTTGTGAGTATGTTAGATAAACCTGTGGAGCACAAAGGCAGTCACTGTCCTCCCATTATCAAACATGGAGGGTCAGAAAAAGTCACTCTTCTCATGTAGCAGTTGCCACATTCATGAAGCATCTAATTACAGTAGATCAAAAAGTTGCAAGAGAGAAACTCTGTCAGTGGTGGGGTCAAGAGACTTACTCTTGTCCTCACCTTTATAGTGTTGACCCTCAAGGATGTGAGTGATACAACTATTCACCTTCAGACTTCAGTTTTATTCTATCAGTTTTTAGGATTGCTTTTGTTCCTGTTGTGATAAGTTTATAGCAAAGGAAAACAAATTTAGCTTATAGCAAGCAAAATCATAAACTCATAGAATGGCTTGGGTTGGAAGAGACCCTGAAGATTGTCTAGTTACAACCTCCCCCACTATGGGCAGGGACATCTTTCTCTAGACCAGATTGCTCAAAACCCCATCCAGCCTGGCCTTGAACACTTTCAGGGGTAGGACATCCACAGATTGCCTGGACAAGCTGTTCCAGTGCCTCACAGTAAGAAATTTCTCCTTAATACATAATCTAAACTTATCCCCTTTCAATTAGAGGCCATCCCCCTAACATTTCTATGTGAAAAGTGCCTCTTAATCTTTGTTGTAAAGCTCCCTTTAGGTGCTGGAAGGCCACAATTAGGCCTTCCAGCACCTAAACCTTCTCTTCTCCAGGCTGAACTATCCTAATTCTATCAGCCTTTCCTCAGAAGAGAGCTGCTCCATCCCTCTGATTATCTTGGTGGCCTCCTCTGGACTCTCTCCAACAGGTCCATGTCCTTCCTGTGCTGGGACCCCAGAGCTGATGCAGGGTTCCAGGTGGGGTCTCAGCAGAGCAGAGGGGCAGAATCTCCTCCCTGGCCCTGCTGCCCACGCTGCTCTGGATGCAGCCCAGGACACAGTTGGTTTCTTGGAATGCAAACACACATTGCCAGTTCATGTCCAGCTTTTCATCCATGTAAGTCCCCCAAGTCACTCTCAAGGCTGCTCTCTTTCCTTAATTCCCTCACCTGTCTTGGCACCAGGGATCACCCTGACACAGGTGCAGCACTTTGCTCTTGGCCTTGTCGAGCCTCATGAGATTGCCATGGACCCACTCTTTGAGCTTGTCCAGGATCCTCTGGATGGCATCTTTACCTTCAGTTGTGTCAATCACACCACTCAGCTTTGGTGTCATCTTCAAACTTACTTGATTCCTCTGTGTGTGCCATTGGTTGAAGTCATTGATTTAATGACTGAAGACATTAAATAACACTGATCCCAGTACAGTCTCTTGAGGGATACCACTTGTCACCGGTGTCTATTGGGCTGCTGAGCCATTGACCACTACCCTCTGAATGCAATCATCCACCTTATTTACCTTATTGACCTTGTCCACCAAACAGTCCATCCACCAAATCCATATCTCTTCAATTCAGAGAAAAGGATATTGTGGGAAATAGTGTCAGATGCCTTATGTGAAGTCCAGATAAATGACATATATTGCCCTTCCCTTGTCCACTTATGTAGTCATTCATCAGAGAAGATCACTGGGTTGGTCAGACAAGATTTTCCCTTGATGGAGTAGTGCAGGTTGTCTCAAATCACCTCCCTGATCTCCATGTGCCTTTGCAGAGC
The DNA here is from genome assembly GCF_001522545.3 of Parus major. Classification (NCBI taxonomy): domain Eukaryota; kingdom Metazoa; phylum Chordata; class Aves; order Passeriformes; family Paridae; genus Parus; species Parus major. The sequence goes on along the minus strand of NC_031799.1, from coordinate 31,788,656 downwards.
TTCTGGGAAGGATCTGTTCCATGATCTTCCCAGACAGAGAGGGAAGATGACAGGTCAGGCATTGCCAGGGTCATTCTTTCTGGCCTTTTAAACATGGATCCAATGTTTCCCTCTTTCCAGTCACCTGAGACTTCCTCTGCCTGCCATGACTTTTCAAATATCATGAAGTATGGCTTAGCTATTGCATCAGTCAATTTCCTCATGACTATGGGATACTCTCATCAGATCCATTAGAACTGTCCTCAGATGGTCACAAACATGATCTTCTCTTAGAATGGGAAGCATTTTGCTCCTGCAATCCCTGTTGTGAGATCAATCCACTCAAGATGTGCAAGAAGAGAGGTTGCCCGTGAAGACTGAGGCAAAAAGTACCTTTTGCTTTGTTGAGTACCTCAGCCTTCTTCTCATCCGTTCCTACCAGTTTTCCAGCTTGTTTGTTAGAGTGGGTATGCCTTTTCTGTCCTTCCCATTCTGGTTAACATACCTGTAGAAGCCTTTGTGATTCTCTGTGTACTTTGCCAAGGTGAGCTTTCACATTGATATTCTTCACCCCATCTCTACACAACTGGGAAGCACCCAAGTGCTCTTCCCAGGAAGAAGACGTGTCCCTGCTTCACTGCCTATGCATTTCTTTCCTGCCTTTATTTTGACCAAGAGTTCCCTATTCTACCATACTATGTCTTGCCTTCTTTGCCTGAATTCTTGTTCCTGGGGATTTCTAGGTCTATGGAAGACTTTGTTAAAGATCTGCTAGCTCTGTTCTGCTTCCTTGTCCCCGAGGGCAGTTTGCCAGAGGGTCCAGTAATGTAATTCATCCCACCAGATTTCTGGAATGGCTTCTTGGTCATAACTTTCTAGCAGCATGGTGGCTTCCAGCTTCTTCTGTTTGCTGCCCATACTGCATGCATTGGTGTAGATGCACTTGGCCAAGTAACCTTCTTAGAGGAGCACCCCTAAATTTCCACTAGATATTTTTCTGGTGTCTCCCTGTTGGTTGTGACTGCCTTAGAAATTCCTGTCTCATCTCCTTAAAACAGGAGATGAGTTTCCTTAAAACTCCAAGTGTGTTCCAATGTGGCTAGAACATTTCAGATGCATTGAGAGAGGGCCCTTGCTAGTTTCTTTGTTTTACATGTTTTACATGTATGTTTCTTTGTTTTACATGTTGAAAGAATGATTTTGATTTGATGTTTAAATTAAATGCAAATTTAATTTAAGCAATTTAGTACTTTGTTAAAAACTGACCAGTGGCCAGTATAGAAAGATGAGCTGCAGATGGAGTGGAAGGAAAAACTTTCAGAAATTCTGCTGCAACTTTCCTCATTGTATGTGTGTATGTATTTATCTATACAATATATTATGGTAAATACACGCACAGTGTTTCCTTATAAACTCATTAATATAGAAATATACACAAAAATACATATATACATTTTATGCTCTCAGTGCTTACATACATACATGCATTCAGATATTCCCCCTGGACTCAGCCCCAGGAAGGCACATCTCGGGCTCTACATTCTGGGATCTCTGTTCTGGGATCCTCAGTGCAAGAGAGACGTGGAGCTGCTGGAGCGGGTCCAGTAGAGGGTGACAAAGATGATTAAGGGATAGAGCATCTGTTTATCAGGAAAATAAACAGATTTGGGCCTGTTCAGCCTTGAGAAGATACAACTGAGTGGGGACCTTATCTTGCAAGTATCTGAAATGAGGGTGTCAAAATTATGGATTCAGGCTCCACTTGGTGCTGCCAAGGAATTAGATGAAGGGGAATAGGCAGACACTGATGCACAGGAAGTTCCACCAGGACATGAGGAAGTAATTCTTTATTGTGCAGTGACTGAACACTGGCGTAGACTGGCCATCAATATTATGGAGTCACTCTATTGGAGATATTCCATAAGCATCAGGATGCAATTCTGTGCCATGTGCTCTGAGACAACCATGCTTGAGCAGGCAGGTTAGAGCAGATGACCTCTTTGGTGGTCCCTTCCAACCTTCCAATCAATTTTGTGATTTTGATTCAGATATAAGTACATATTAATATATGTATAAATGCATAATTTTTTTGCTGGACTGAAATTTTTGCTACCAGGAAAGCTTTCTGGGTAGTTCTGGTACTTGAGTAAAAGTAAGACACACATCAATTCTAAAAATTATCTGTGAAAATGACTGTACTGTTGAAACAGAAACCAAATATCTCTTTAATCTTAGGAGTACATTTTAGCAAACACTGGTTGGTTTCTGTTTGGAGTTCTGCATTTCTTATTTTATTTTCTTTATTCTCCAGCTTTCTTATCTTTTCTGTATATTATAAATCTTTCTCAATCTTCTCGTACAATGCATTGAGTTTCCTTTGAGATACACAGTTGTCTTATTCTGTGATTTGAATATATTTCCATAATCATTACTTAAACCAAAGCCAGCATTGTGATCCTGTGTCTTACAGTATTATATTATACAATATAGTATATTATATCGTATATATATATATATCTCATTATCATATTATAGTAATGATAATGAGACCTGCTCACAATCAAGCTGCTCGTATCTCTAATTTTGTCACGGGCCAGCTCTTGTGGATATTTTGTCTTGAAAGCAGTGCTGAATGGGATTTATAGAAGAATCCTTGTAGATTTTTGCCTAATTTCAGGATCTCCTTTAAGAAATCTGATGACTTCCATTTATGATGGCAATATTTCATAAAAAGGATAACATTGTGACTTTTGTTATACATTATAAAAGAAGAATAACCAAAACTGGTCTGGCATTACATTGCCTTGCAAAAGAGGATTTTCACTCCTTTTATCTTGTGTTCTATTGCTGTTATAAATGTACATTGAAATACACTGTGATTGTATTGTCATGGGGACGTTTTCATATGCTGCATGATTTGCTACTTTTTGTTATGTTATAGGAAGTATATCTGTATTTTCTGTGAGAAAGCTTCAGGACTCTGAAAATTTTAGGAACTTGCTGTTCCTAGTGAAATAGTCTTGGGAAAATCAGAGGCTACACATAAAATAATGGGAAGTACCAGGTGTTGACAAGATGCAGTGCCACAGTGGGAGAAAGCGTAGATGTTAATAAGTTATGTGAAGGGTAGTGGAAGCTCAGCTGAAATTAAGCCATGCTACTTACAGATAGCTTATTTTACTACTATTCATGTAATTGCACTATTGCCAGTCACAGGGATAGGTATGCAAAAGGTGTCCATTTTGAAACTGAACGCATTTCAGGCAAGGTAGAAGTTGGTGACTTTGAGGTATTAGATAATTTCAGTGGAAGAACTGAGTGTTCTGTTAGATGGTTTGTGCTATATTCATTGTTGGCCTTCAGTACTTAAACTCTCTTATCTAGCTTATTGAAATTTCATCCCAAAATTTCAAGAATATATATTACAAACTTGGATTATAGACCTAAGCCAGGTATCATTCTGGGACCTTACTCATAAAGAAACATGGCATATATTGGGACAGTTCAGGAGTGAAGAAACTTCATCTGGAGTTTATTTAGAGTGAACTGATGGAACAGATCCCCACCTCAGCAGTACCTGTCATTACCAGATCTCACAGTGACTTGAAAAAGACTTTTGCCTTTCTAAGTTCCTGGTTCTTGTGACCATACCTACGGAATACTGCTACTATAAGGTAACCTTCAGTAGGAAGTGAAAGTTTGTCAGCTGATTTGTACCATCCTGATTATATGTAGTTTTTACCTCACTTTCAGTGCTGGTAAGTCTAGGTGATAATGTGCTACAAGCTAACTCATACACAGTGATTGTATCCTGGTCACCTGATGGTTCTTTCTTTGTGTAATTATTTTCTAATAGTTCATGGATGTTTTGCCTTTAGCTTTCATGAGTTTAGTGTCCGGTCATAATTATGAGAGCTGGAAAACAGCAGGGCCATGCTATTAGCACTGTGTTCTGAAGGAGTTGTGATAGCTTGAATCATGGTATATTTTCAAGAGGCTTTTTTAATGTCATGCTAAAGACATGAATAGTATCTGAGTCACCATGGTAATTATCTAAAACCTCACAGAACTGAGGAAAAAAACGTTTGGAACAGAAGTCCAGTAAACCTTCTAGTGTGGCAACCTGTAAAAACTGAAATAGGGAAGCAATTATATTGTAAGTGATAGTTGCAGAGTTAAAAACCCCTCAACTGAATGCATATCATTAAATGTATGGTCTGCATATTAGCATCTGTAGCATGTATTCATATGTTAATTGTGAAGGAATAAAATGTAATTCTATAGTATACTGTAATATTCGAAAAATACATGTCTCTCTTAGAGCAAAATCTGTGAGTGAACTTCATAGTCACAGAATACTGGGTTGTAAGGAACCTCACAGATTAACCTTTCACAGATACAACCAACTGTTCCAATGTTTCTTAGAAAAAAACTTTGTCTGGTTTATTAGTGCAATGCTTTATGTTATTATGTGGTTTTCTGAAGTTCACTGTAGCTCTGGAGTGCACTAAATTGTAGTGTCTTCATATTTATACATACTAGCATTATGCTATTACTTACGGAGCTTGAAATGCACTAGTTCCTTTTGAATGCAGGATCAATGCCCACAAAGTATGCAAGATAAAATTTTTCTTTCTATTGAGATGAAAATAGTTTTCAAAAATTGATGTTTTATTTGTAAGACTGAGAAGTAAAGGTCTAGTGGCTGAGGCAGACACAATTTAGAGAAGGCAAGTATAAACTGATACTTTTGTGTGTGCTCATGTGCTGCCAACTTAGTTTCTTTCTTCCCCAAAATTAGATTATTTTCCTTCTTGTTATATTCATGAACTGAACTAGTGCTGAATGTGGCCCACGCAGCTACTAAGCAGGTTGTTAAGTAAACTGTTTCTGGGATGATGTAGTTTTAACTACAAAAAGTAGTACTACTACTAAAGTACTTTGTAGTTAACTACAAAAAGTAGTTAACTACAAGTAGTTAACCACAGCTACAAGTACAAAGTGCTAACTAAAGTACTTGTTTTAACTGAGGAAGACTTGTATGGTTTAATCTTAAATGACGTATATATTAGCCCTATTACCACAATTCTTGTCGGCAAACAAACATTTAACTCTTTCTGCTTCAGAAGGAATAGACAGTTAATACTGTGTGCTCTTCACGTCTCTGAAGAATTTATTTCTTTCTTCATATGAACGTAGTGTGTGACATCACAGGCACACTGTTTCCAAGTATTTGGCAAGGGCCAGGTTTTTTGTTAAGTATCTGAAGCAGGGAAAAGTTATTGTCAGATTTTGTTTAGATAGGACATGGTATATGCTGACAAAAGAAATATTTCTGCCAACAGTGCTGCATCATCTCTCTAAGTAATGTTAATCTAAGAGGATGGAAGTAGCATTACTACATTCATTTTAGAAAGGCAGCGTGGTTTTTTTTTCCTAAAGTTTATCTAAGGGTGTGAAATGAAAGATGTTATACTCTTATGTTCTTTAAGAGAGTTACCAAAACTGAGTATCTGGTTTGTTTGTGTATCAAGGATATGTAAGCTGTTTTCTAAACACAGGAAAACACTGAAAAAATCACTACTGTGTCTTATGCAAATATTAGCTTAATTTCAGTCTGGAAAAGCTTATCAATTATGATTGTTTTAGTTTAAGGTGTGCTTTCCAAGATATCTGCATCATAAATTTATGGACTTTGAATTTTATGTAAAGAGACAGGTTCAGTGTTTTCTATTACAAAAACTGTAATCATGAGCCTTCTGTTCAAAAAATGGCATTTAAAGTAATTGTTTGTAGGGAACATGGCAGAGCAAGAAGACACTTTCAGACATCTGAGGAAGCTTATTTAAACTAGCCAAAGTCTAATTCTTTCTGTAGAATCAAATAAGACATCCATAAGGTTAATCTATATGGACGTTGCCATTATATCTCATTTGATGTCTTGTTGGTTGCTTAAATGAAAACATCTAGAAACTAGGTACCTAATTGAACTTCTCAGAGCTGACTTATTCTGAAGTTAGTGCTTAAGGCCCTTCCAGGGACTGCTGCTTGAAAGCATGTTGATGATACGTCTTTGACAGTAATGTTCTTTTCTCTTTTCTTTCTGTTTTTTTCTTTTCTAATGCCAAGATAAGTACTACTTGTATAATCCTTGCCTAATTTATTTTAGAATTGATAGAATTTGGTGTTTCATCCCAGATTTAAGATCCCATGCCCACAGTCATTAAAGAAATCTTCTTTGATTTATATAAATGTTTTGTCATAATGTAGTCTTTAGGGAAGAATTACACCCTTTCACTGAAAGAAAAGAAACCATTCAAAGGATTGAGTTTCTTTTTCTTAATTTGTAATATAGCCCATTTTGGTGCTTCAGGGCAATATTTTTTTTTCTCTCCAGCTTATGAAGGGTGTTTCAGCTGAATATGCTCATACCTTTAAAAATCATTTGGTGTGAGAACTTTTTAAGTTACAGGGTGGTTTATTTTTTTTTTTTTCTATAATACACTATACCTTGCCTTTGAGCTTTCAATTTAAGTCTTCTGTCATATACTGCCAAAAACTTTGTTCAGAGCTCTGTCTGTGTTGAAACATGTATGCCTGTCCCAGTGTCATAACTAATTATATACCTTGTATGCTGACTTCTAGTAATTGGAAAGTAGACCTACCGCAGGATAAGTTTTAGTATTAGATTGTATCTTGGGGACATGTTGCAGAAATCAAGTTTCCACCAAGCAGCAACTTGAATTTGTAAACAGATATTACTATTTTAAGTGCATCATCTCATGGTTGTTTCTTGACATCTGTGTGTGTTTGTTTTAAACCTGGGGAGAAGGTGTTTTTGAACTGTACCTCTGCATATATAGTAATTATAGCCTACTTCTTTTAATCACAGTATTCTGTAGCCTCTATCTCCACTTCAGATGAAGGCCTGTGTTGCCATGCTGTCTTTCTGCAAATTTTGTTTTGGTGGTTCTGAACTTCCAGAAAATGTGTCCGTACATAGTGCTTGGCTAAGTTCTGTTGGCCTGAAATGCTGTTTTCAGTTCCTTACTTTAAGAAAAGAAAATAAAGAAAAGGAGCTAGAGAGCAGCATTTTTATCAGCAAGAAAGCATGGAAGTTAGAGGGGAAAATCAACATTTCTTCCATCTTTTGCTTTGCAGAACCGTTTGCATGTGTTTTCTGTGTATGTATATATATGTGTGTTTTTGTGTATCTATAAATATTCTTAGGTTCATGCAGAAGGAAAGAAGGAATCTTGCTATTATGTGTAGGTTTTTCTAACATGCTTAGAGGTAGGCTAACAAACAATGATTTATACACACCAGCATGTATAAAATATGTTCTCCTTGTCTATGCCTGCTGAATGAAGACTTTGCCAGTCTAAAGTCTCAGAGTTTCACATGTAGTTGCAATTAAAGTCTTAGGACTGAGCATTTAATGCTAACAATAGATTACAGTATTGTCAGGCTGTGTTCTGATTTTGGTCTTTGTTAAATTATGAGACCTCGTTTTTATGGGAATTCCATACCTACGTGCTGTTGTGCATTAAAAACTGTTACTTTAATACAGTATGTATCATTGTTTTACTAAAACTACAACACTAGTGCTTGGATTTCCCCAAAATGAATATTTATTTCTTTTTCCATTACATCAAAAAATAATGGTGTATTAAGGATTGCTTTACAGGGAAACCTCTTTACCTCTTTTTTTTTTTTTTTTTTTTTTAGTAAGTAAATGATTGGTTGTCTCGCATTATGTAAAATTTAAGTTTGGGTTTTTTTCCAATTAAAGGTTTCTTAGATAACTTGCTGATTATGTAACCTTCCATCTATTAGTTCTGTGGCAAGAGAGCAGCATGATTTTGTCAAATAAGGTTGTTACTTTTTGGCATCTTTGAAATTAATGTGAATTAAATCACTTCCTTTGAAAGTTTTTGACAACAAAATGTTTGGTGTGTTTTTAAATATTTCCAGTGTCTTGTCAGACAGTTTTATCTTCCACTTTCCTCTTCACAGCTGGCATTTTTTAGAAGGGCTCAGGGAAGGAGAAGACTGGGTCAGTCTGACCAGGGAAAGTATAATGCTGTCCTGCATTCCAGTTTTATGTGTGTCACAACTGAGTTAATATTGCTTGCTAAGAAAGATTAGTGTACTGCAAGTAAGATCTTTCAGTGATTTTTAAACTTCAGTTTTCTTTTTCAAATATATACAAAAATTTAGTGTCCTAATTTCTTTAGGAAAAAAAGGATTATTTGCCAGTATAAGAAAGCATACTTTATATATGGAATTTTGGTGTTTTTTAAAAAATATTTATCTTGCTTGAACTTAAATAATTTTATTATCTTTCTTTTCTGTTTTTACAACTCTCCACTTGCACATTGATTTGAACATTTAATTTTGAAGATTAAGCCAGCTATTCTAGTGATGTGAAAATTGGAGGTAGAGCTGTCTGAGAAACAAGTACATCTTACTCAGCCACTGAGGAATAAAGGAGGCTGGATATTTTTCTATATCCCCATTTAGGGAATGCATCTTCTGTCTCTGTCATTCATTCTTCTCTTCATTGGTATGTCCTCTTTCCCTTTGCTTGCTGTGAAGGGATTTTTTTGTCCCTATCTTTGAGTGACTTTGGATGTGATTGCTCTAGCTTTCTTTCAGACAGGCAAGGTATTTATGGTCTTCTCCATAAACTTCCGATTTTTAAAACTGTCTTTCATCTAAAATCTCTATCTCAAAGTTTGCAGAGCACTAGCAGTGAGGAACTGACATGACAGTTTTCACCTCTGGTCACAGAAACCTTGTCAATGAGGACAACACTACGAGCAGTAGTGGTTACAGAGGGCCATGGAGCAGTTGGTCTGAAGGCTCGGATACATTCTACATTACTTCCATTCATTCAGTATTCGAGAGGCCTGTCATGCCACAAGGACTAAAATTCAAAGTACAAGTTCCAGATTTCTTAAAAATTAATGTCCCTTGCCCGAAAGCGATTCCTGCTTGCCTACAAATCTGAGAGAGGATTACAAGTCCTTACAAGTCCACTTAACATATTTCAAGGCTTCTATATAGAAAATCAGAATGAAAGAATGAAACATGTAGTAGCAGTATTGGCAGAGTAAATATCATTTGATAATAACAGAAACCTTTCTATCAGTAAATTAACTGGTAGTTTACAGGAACATAAGACTATTAAGCTGTCTAAAACAAGTAGAGAAATGCTGCTGGGGAAAAACCCCTGCTTTTTTTCCATGTAAAATAACATGTGTCAAGAGAAGAAATTTTGGCCTGTGGTTGATGTTGTCTGTAATATGTAGTTGAACGTGAATACCCGAAGTATTTTCTGTTCATGTGGCAGACCATTATCACTGTTCGATTATTCTAATATTTAAATTATTAACCCAATGAGTTGATAATACCAATTATTGCAATAAAGAAATATTTTCATTTATTTTTGCTTCTTCAAAGATAATTACTAAGATGTGTAGTAATTTTTGTTTCTACTACAGTCCTTCTTACAGTCCTTCATACAGGCAAGGTCCTGTATGGAAAGAAGGACTCAGTTTAATTTGCAAAAATATGGTTTGATTTTGAGGTAAATGTGAAATGTCAGAATGGGTCCAGGTAGAAGAACTGGGATTGGCTTTTGAATTGTGGCCTATTCCTTGTCTTAGTTCTGTAGTTAAGAGCCTAGAAGAACCAAAGGAGCTCTTGCAGCACTGGTCTTATGAATATGGCACAAACAAAAATACACATATGTTTTGTGAGAAATTATTCAGTCTGCTGCTGGTTTCTCTCTGTTATCCATTGTCTCAGTTTTAAGTTTCTGAACATATTTTAATATACAGAGAGGAAACTTCTATCAGCATCTGCTTTGAAACATTTTAACTTGTAGTGCTTAACATTTTGCTTACCTCAATGATGCAATTTTTAAAGCAAATTTATTAGTTTTTTAAATATTTTATAAAACATTTAAAAAGAAGTAGAGAAACATTGAAACATTCTGACATCTTACTTGTCACTGTGTATTTACCTCGTATAAATATGAGGGCATATAATATCTGCTTCTAATGCTCATGTAAAAACCTGGATGGAAATATTCAAAGACCTGTATGTATGGCAGTGCTGTTGTCTTTTGCTAGTGTGCAATGTATTATTGACTTATGCCTCTTGGGAAGAGAGCATTTCTAAGCTTCACAAAGCTGAATGACTTTTGTTGTGCAAAAATCCCTAAAACAAAAATCCCATCAAACTAGACCCGCAGCATCTGGTTTTCATCTGCTCTGATTGTATCAAGAGGAAACAATCCCATGTAGATGACGAGTTGTGTTCACCGTGAGCTAGGTCCCTAGTGTGACTGCTAGGGTTGAAAGAACCGCTGTCCAGAACTTGTCCGACACAGTAACTGAATATAATTTATTTTTTTTTGGTTTTCTGGTTTTTGGCTATATTACCCTCATTTTTCAAGAGCTTTGTTGAAGCTAAAAGGATATATTTTTGTCCAGAATCATACATAGGGAGGTTATTCTGTGTATTATTCCATGAAAATCAGTATCATATCAGTAATCTCTCAAAAGGTGAGGGTGAGTCTGATCCTCTCCATTTATACTTGTTCCCCTTTCCCATTTCCAAAAGTACCTGCTGGATGTGTGATACACTAGTAAAAATTCAGTTGTGAAAAGACTCAGAAGCATGATTGGTGCTGTGTGAACTGGAAAGTAAGGATTCCAGAAACATGATAGATGGTGAAATGAAGCCCTTCCCCTGTGCAAAATGAAGTCCGTGCCTAATTTGGAGATAAAAAAACATCTGTCTCCATGAGAGATCAGACTTACTCTGAAGATCTGCAGAGGACTACAATATGTCTTGTTCATATTTAGTATTTTGGAGTGCCTGAACTCCAGCTGCATCCCCTCTGATAAGTGATCTGTGAGAGAGAGATGAGCAAACTTCAGGTGTCAATAAACAAAAGGCAGCAGGAACGAACCAAATTAGTGGATTTATTTTAAATCAAGAAGTGCTTTCCTGAAGTCTTGGTATTTATATCAGTGGAAAATGAACCATAGTAAATTCAACAGGTGCAGGCAGGACCAAATGTCTTCATTTGGTTTGGTTTGAGCAGAAGAGTAGAATTAAAGTCAGAGTAAATTAAAATAAAACCAGTCCAACAACTAAATAGTCCCTAAATCAATATAATATACTCTAAAGTAGAGTATAATGGCAGATTTTGTGTCAGTGCATTAATATGAATACAAATTCCTTTCAAGAACTTCAAAAGAGATTGATATCTGTCCTCAGAACTTTGCCAAGCCATACTGTATACGTTGCTTCTTAGAACCTGCACAGTCTTCTTGTGCTTTGTGAATCTCTGTTTTCGGTAATGCCTGCTCTGGACATGTCCACTTTTTCTTGGAAGATGTCATTCAGATTAGTATTACTTTTTGAATTGTATCCCATGTGAAAAAAGTATATTATGGACTTGTAAGATCTTGTAACTATCTTCTTAGCTGGCCTAATTGATGTTGCAAGAATGTATACTTTTACTAGCTATGAATGCGGTTTCTGTGCAGGAAAATGTTTCCTTCACCAGATAGAGCATTACTTTAGTAGCATCTGTGTGCTGCTGTGCCCCTCCAGCCTGCTCAAGTGCTTCTTCTGAACTCTTAATTAAAATAGGTGTTTTATTTGAAGTGTAATTTTTCTTACTTCATTGTCCTAATTAAACTTTCAATCAATTCATCTTTATGTTTTTTTTTTTTTAATACTAAATGCATGTATGCCAAAACTGAAGAGAAAAAAATAGGTTATCTGCAGAATGCCTATACAAAGCAATTTAAATTCTTCCCAACCTTCTATACATTATCTGAAAGCTACTTTTGGTTAGGTAAAAATCCTTGGAAAAATTGTTTTTGCATAGTAACCTCAGTTTTATTATGAAGATGGTAGTGAGGTTTGAGCAAAACATGCTCAAGTATAACATAAAATATGTTAGCAGTATGGAACTGAAAGTCCAGACTTAAAGTTACTCTGATACTTTCATTCATACTAATCCTATTCCACTAATCAAAAGACTTTTCCACTGCTTGTTAAAAGTAGAAATTATTGCCAATTATGACTGTGCAGGATATGAGATGTGCTTAGTCAGAACAATGCTACCTAGATAGATGGGTTCTGTGAATTGTTTAGTAAAGACTAAATAGCCCAACTGTAGAATGAATGATACCTCACACTTCTCTTGTCCTTTGTTCAGTCCATGAGATGGTTGTTACATTTGTTGATTTGATGAGTTGGCATTGATTAAGGGCCAAACTCCAACCCAGCTACTCAATTGTTTCTTCATTCCTGACTTACCTACTCCCCACAAGAAGTGCAGGAGGATGGGTAACGGGAGGTTTATCGTCAGTCTGTAATGGGTCTCTGCTCAGTTTTCCATTGTTCCAGCATGAATGCTTTCATGTGCTGCAGACATTCAGAAAAAATCATCTGCAATCTAGCATCTCCACGGGCCACAGTTCCTCCAAGGATTATCCCCCTGTTGTGGTCTGGGGCCCTCTGCAGACTGTAGTGTTGTCATCTGTTCCAGCATGCTCCCCTTAAGCTGCAGGGAGATCTGGCCCTGGGGCACTACTTGTACCTCCTTCTCTAACTTTGGAGTTTGCTCTGCTTTTTCTTAGTCTTTTTCCTTCCTACTCTCCCTGTTCAGTGTGTTTTGCCCTCTCTTAAGTGTATTTCCCCTGAGGTACCACCATCTTGGCTGAGGGGCTGAGCTGTGTTCTGCGGTGGGTCTGTTGGACAGGACAACCCTTGACCTCTTCCTCACAGAGCCAGCCTGCAACCTGTCCATTGCCAACACCTTCACAGCTACATCAGCACAGCTGAGTAAAGTGTCATGACAGTTGAGTAAGGCAATGTGAGATAATTTTTAATTTTTTTTTTCCTTTTGCATTATGCTTACTTTGAAGATTTATGAACTATTACTGTTTTGTGGTGATGTATAATGAGTTGGGGATTTTTTTGCTTAACTTCTGAGTCATTCCTTCACTTTTGTGATTTACAGATTGGCTGCCCACACCAAGAGACTAAATTTGTCCCCAGAAATTGTGTATGTCTTTGTTGTATAACCATTTTGATACTGGAAAATGTGTGCAGCCAGACATGTATTTAAGTAACAAGATTTGTGGAGATATGGTTTTCCCTACTTTGGACTTGGTTCACTTAGGACTTACATGTTTTCACTTAGGACTTGGTTCAGTCAGTCACTGGAGTAAACACTCCAGGTATAAGCATAGATGGTTCCATTCCTACCCAGGAGAAGAGTTCTTTGATTATAAGCAAAAGAACTTGTTTGGTGTAACGATGATTATTTTAACTGTTTCAGTGAATGTAGGCTAAGTGAAGAAAAATTCCATGCTTAGTATCCAGTACTCCAGATTATACAAAAAATTATGTGATTCCTTTCTATTTTATGGAATGTGGAAGTCTACCCCATTAGGGCTGCAGGGTATCTAGGGCCTTAAGATCTTGTTAAGATGATTCTAATTTAACATTAGACAACACAATGTAAACAAAATCCTAAGACAGATTTCTAAAATTTTTATTCTAGTTGAGTTATGTATTTTTTCTCTGATAGTTGTTAACTAATAGAAGACTGTGTTCTTTTACATTGTTTGGCTTGCTGTTTGGCAGTGTTTTGCTGTATTTGCTTGAAAGGCAAAGTTTCCTGTGAAAGGCGCATTTTTGGCTGTCTACAGTCGTTTCCCAATGAGGTCCCCTTATGTGGAGGATTATGTGGCAAGATCAGCAATGATGCAACTTTGTCTTGTTGCCATACATCTTTCCAAATGATTAGTTCTGTAGTTGTCTGGGTGATATTGTTAAACTGTGCCTAAATATGGAAAGGGGGAACCCTGCTGAAGATTTACTAATTTGCTGTTTATCAAGGCTAGTCCACCATGACTTTCACTGCTGTTGACTGGTAATGTTTCTTTGTCATAAATCTGCTGTTATCTCACTCAAAAAGAGACAATGACAAAACTTTTGTAAGCTCTTTGTGTCAGCCATCTTGGAAGTGCCACCATGAGATCTTTTCTCGAGGTTTAATTAAAGTGCTGAGTTTTGAAACCTGCTTCATTTTAACCAAACAAGCACTGGGAATTGTTTGAAGTTAGGCCATTTGTTAGGTGCAATTATCTCTAATTAACTATATTCTGTTTCCTATACATTTGTAATAAAATTTCTGGAATGTGTTTTTTGGAAGAGGGAGTTGACACTTGGTTTTCTCTCCCAGATTTAGATTGTCTCAGAGATTGTGAACCCAGATAAATGAGGCAATAAGGAAGCAGGCAATATGCACTATTTTAGTAAATTCATAATTGAGGCATGATTATAAAATTAATAACTTGCAGTGCTTAAATTTTTATTTTTAAGACTTCCAGCAAACAAATAGATAACTATTTTTAAAAAGAACATATGGATTTATTTTATGACTGTATTTTGGAGTTTGTAACATTTATAATGTGACTTTTATTTTTTAAAATTTTTTTTAAATTGATTTTCTCTCTCTTTTTATTATGGAATGTATGAAGGAATTTCTATGACATGTTAATTTCACTTGAGTTAACAGGAATTGGCCCCAGCTGTAAGTTTTCTTTATCCAGCCCCAGAGTGCCTGAACATAGAGTACTTCTTCCAAAGGCAGAGGTTGTGTGTGTTCCTGTCTGAAATCTTGTGCTGAGCCAACCTTGACTGTACAGAACAAATTCAAGAAAGTTTTCTTGATATTTTGCCTATAGATTACTCCCGCCTCTGTGAAATTATGGCAAAACACTAGTTTAGTACTGTGTTGTACTGGGGTCCTGATGCCACAGCCTCATTGACCCAGGCAGACAATTTTACTCTCTATGGTATCTTCATAAGTGCTTTATACAGGTGCATGTTTTTCCTTGCAGATGTTGTGTATGTTCGTGGTAATTAAAGATTTTTAGATTGGGATCATAAATTACAAATAGTCTTAATACAAATATTCTTAACTGTCAACCAGCTCCGCTTTTTTCTTTTTTCTTTTTTCTTTTTTCTTTTTCTTTTTCTTTTTCTTTTT
>NC_031799.1:31755203-31773538 GCF_001522545.3 Parus major | reverse complement strand
TTTTTCTTTTTCTTTTTCTTTTTCTTTTTCTTTTTCTTTTTCTTTTTTTATTATTTTTTTCAGGTAGGAAGCAAACCCTAAGCATAACCAAGATTACTTCCTTAAGTTTTCTTTTTCTTAGAAATACAGATCCATCCTGTTAATAATTGTAAATAGGTATTATTTATTACTTATTAAAAGCAATCCACCTTGAGAAAGGTGGATAAAGTGGGGGCCTGTCTGTGTTGAGGGGACAACTTAAACCCATTTTGAAAATGTAACTTCAGGCTTGTTTTTTTCAGCAATATGAAAAAAGTGTTGCTTATAGTATAGTGAAGGCGACAGGCCAACTTATTTCTGCAAGAAGGGACTGGGAATGTAGAAGCAGAATGCCTTAAAAAAAATAAAACCATCTATTGACACACCAGCTTTAGGAAGCAAGCATCATGAAACCCCTCTTCCTCTCCCCCTCCCCCTAGAAGTTCATATTTCAGTTTGCTCCCAAAAGCTCACAAGTCTGTGCCAGACAGAAATGCACAGAGGCTGCAGCAGTCCCACAGAGGCCACTCAGAGGAGGGACAGAAATGGAACAATCAAGCCCAGTCCTCGCCCCTCTCAGCCTGCCAGGCTGCACAGGTCCACAGGGTGACTCTTGCCTGGCCCTTGACTCCATTTCCCTGCCTCCTTTCCTTTCCCTCCCCTCCATCCCAACTCTCTGGAGTCAACTGTGAGGCCATCCAGTCATACGTTGTCCATCAGATGTGTTTACTTTTTCCGTGACAGCCGACACATCTGGAGCACATATTCAGGTTATTCCAGTGCCACTAGACACATTCCACAAGATCATTTCAGCGGTTGTTATGGCGATCTTCTTCCCTCCAGTGATTTTCAAGTTGCATGACAGAAATAGCTTGAGCTAACCAGGGGGACAAAAGTCAACGGGATCAGGAGGGGCTTCTTTCACAGAATGAACTAATTAGTGACCCTGCTTTCTTCACAGGGCAATGAGCATATGGTTTAATAAAGTGAGTCTGTGACAGTTTTGTTTTTTTTTTTCTTGTCTGTAGGCAGAGCTGTCACTGGCTGAAAACTTTCCTGTTTTTACTGGTGGGACCATAGTCTGCTGTCTTTCAACAGAGTTTACTTCACAAGTAGAAAATGTTTGCTCCTGAGAGTTTAACTTCAGAACTTTTCCTTGGCTGCAGACTGCTTAAGTGTAGCAGGTCCCGGAGCTTAAAGAGACAGTGCTCATTTCACACAAGGTCTGCCAGTGGCGGTGTGGGGTTTCATACAGGGCTAGGAATTTCCATTTTGTGCTCCGTGACTGTCTGTAAATCTGCTTCTTAGTGTTTGAATGAACTCAGAAACATACAGAAGATTAATAGTGAAGTTGTAGCTTTGAGGGTTTTCTTGTCAGCTCACACTGGTCTAGTATATGAACTCTTCAGAGCTATCCCTGTTTTTTACACCTCTTTGTTTATATTTGTTGTGAGTTCTACAAAAACTTACATTTCAGCTTTCTTAATTTCCTGAATTTTTCTAGGTGTTACGGTTTCTATTTTGTTTACATTAGCACTTTTACTGTGGATAAAAAGAGAACACGGGATGCTATTTTTAAGTTGTATTTTGTTAATAAAAAATTCCAGGTTTACTTTGATCTCATTTTTCTAATGTGATATGAGCTGCCTTTTTTTTTTTTTTTTGTACTTACAGAGTATTGTTGCCTTAGCTCAATTCGATTATGATGAAGTTTATTTGTGTCAGGTTTAATTTTTGATTAATAAATACTGTTTATACTGAAGAGAATGTGTGAGTTACAGTAAGTTATCCAAGATTGTGACAGGGGTTATAAATATGTATGTGTTACCATAAATTGAGGAAGTCCTTAAAAATATTTGGTAGTGTTAAACCTTTTGAAGAGTAGCAATATTCACAAAAAAACCTGCCCATGACAGTGGGGACATTCTTGCCATAAAGCACCATTTACCCATCATTAGCACATTGGCAGTCCAGCCTATTTCTTAGCCTTGTGTTGGTGCTGGATTAATTTCTGAGTGTAACAATATGCAAAGAAAAGTGTGTGCATTTCTAATTGCATGCACTATGTTGAAATCCCATGGTGCTATATTCAAAGAAAAAATAAGAGAGATAAATGTTTTTGTTCAGTTATTTGGAGGCTGTCTGGTTGCTTTTAAATTAGAGTAATATGACAGACAGTGATATGCAGAAGATGGAAGAAAATATAACAAAATTTGGATTATAAAGCAAATGCTTTCTTAATTAGAACAGGAGTCGGTTTTTCCCCATCTTACACATTCCATTTACATGGTTACTGTTGAGACTGGTCACCAAGGCTGCTTGAAATACCTGCCCTCAGGAGGGCTCAAAGGGACACAGAAAGGTCACATAATTAGACCTGATTTTAATTCATAGAGACCTGTTTGTCACTGTCTCTTTATGTTTCTGCTAGTTACATGTTATTAACTGGAGTGAATTTTAGGACCTAAATTAGATACTTAAGTATGTAATATGCAGAGGCTGAACTCAAGTTAGAATGCTGAGGATAGTTATACAATTATGTTTCCCTCACCAGATGTAACTTTGCAGTAATTAAATCTAATGAAATTTCGGTATTGTAGTCAGTGTTTTGGTAGCCATTTCCAAGTCCTATTGGTAATACCACTTAAATCATGGTAATTAATGCCAGTTATCTGTGAAATTTAACAAACAGAAATAAGATGCTATTACTACCTTTTATTTACATATATATAGTATATATATATATATATATATAAGGATATATGTATAGGTGTGTATATATATGCATATGTGTATATATATATATAAAAGGCTATATCAAACAATTGAACTACCATCAGGCCCCCTTTCTATTTTCATTCCTAACAGGGATATTTTGTTATAATTATGTCATCACTGGAATCTTTTTTTTTCCTTTCCTCCGAATGATCTAATCTTTTTCTTCATATTTAGACTTCAGCTTTCCCTCTTCATTTCATTGCTTTCTTTGGAACATAGTATTAATGTTGGGTTGTTCAATCGTAGAATTCTATGGAAGTTGGTGGGAAGAGAATGGTTACTTGGAAACAGTCCTCCTCTCCCTGTTCTAGGAATATCTAGAAAAATCTGTTTGCTTATAATCTGCCCACTTGTAAATTTGAGTAGCTCCCTGCAGTCAGTTAACCAAGGCAATCTGCATGGAAGTATGCCACAGTGCACAGGATTACTACTATGAGGCTGTAACTTCAGTCTGCTCTTTTACTAGCACCAGAGTACCACCAGCAAAACTGAACCCTGGTCTTGGATTTCATTCCCATGTAGCAGGAGTTTTACTAGGACAATAGAAAGCAGCAAGCAGCTTAATAGCATGAAGCAGATAGTGTAATTGTGTGGTACAGATGGTTTGCATGTATCATCTAAATAAATAGTGGGTTCAGAATAGTAGTGATCAAACCAACCAAGATGGTTTTCCCAGTTGTGAAATGTTTGTGTTAAGAACGACCTTTTTTGTTTTTGTTCAAGTCTGACAGCTGAAGATGCTTTTAAAACATTCTAGTCACTTAAAGTGGAGCTATACAACTTCGGTTTGGTAGCTTTAAAAGGCAGATCATATCCATCATTGAAATAGCGAGTCTCAGGGTTATGAGAGAAGATTGGGGATAGGAGATGAGAGCTGTTCAGTCCAGTTTACATTTGTCACTAGTGACTAGCTTTTAAAAAATGTATTAGCTGTGCATGGTGGTAAGTAAGTTCCAGCTGCAGGGGATTACTGCTCTGAGTGGGTCGGGGAGCTTGGAATGCATTCAGTTCCATCAGGGGATTTGTGTCCCTCGTCATTAGCCTTAACATTACTAAAACACTAAAGATTAAGAACAGACCAGTGTCACCTGCTCCGAACTTCAGAAAACTATCCAGAACTATTGTAAACAAAGCAAAATATAAAGTGATTTAAATGTAAAAAAACCAACAACAACAAACCACCTAAAGAGTTGACACCCCGTAAGAAAGGGAGTATAGGCATGACATGGTGGAGAAGGAAGAATCTCCTGTATAAATCTAATACGGGGTTAAAGATTATGCATGTAACATATAAGAAATTAAGAAAAATATCTAGATTTTGGAAAAAAAAATCTGTTGATGAATTATTCTCTATACTTATTTTATGTGTCATAGTACTAATTTACACCACAAACACCTCCACAAATACCTTCCTGTTAATGAACATTTTTGTGGGGAGTTTCAAAATCAAGATGTGCTGCAATTTTAAGGAAGTATTTCCAAGGCCTTTACTCTCACAGGTTAGGATTGAAGCGTTTTACTGTGTTTTTTCAGGAAACTTTTTTTTTTTTTTTTTTTCCCCTCAAGAATAAGGCAAGTGAGCCGCACAGGGCTTTACTTTTTTCAGGGATTTTGAAATTCAGCTTACATGCCAGCAAGCAGTTTAGTGGCAGGAAGTCTTTCCTAGTAGTGCAGTCATGAACTGGTAAACTAGAAGCATCTGTAAAAATTTAGAGGGAGTATCAGCTTTCTCAAAGCTCCAGCCCAAGACTAATGAGGTGCAAATGATAGCGCTGCATAACCCTTCTCCACCCCAATTGTGGAATGAGATATTGCGACAGAAAGAAGTAAAGAAATAAGACAAAGATTTCAAAACTTACACTGCCCTGAAAAAAATACTTGGTTTTCAGGAGGTTTTCAAATGGCTGAGGTGGGCCAACCTGCATATTTTGCTAGCAAGAAATTCATACCTTCTTCCTCAACCGCAGACATATTTCCATGGCACTGAATACTGACAGATGGAGATTGTGAGCAGTAATTGATTTTTTTCTGCATGTACGTGAAATTTTACCTCTTAATGTAATTGTTCTTATTAACGGTTGCTCTACTAAGATACTAACTTCTGCTAATTTGCATCTTTGATAGATCCTTTTCTTTGCTTGCTCTGCAGAAAGAGAGGAAGGGGGTAGAAATGCCATTTGTTTGAAGGATCACATCTGGGGTGTGATCTGCTGTATCTTGACACCAGATGGCAGGTTTAGGCTGACAACTAAAACCCCGTTTAGCCTCGTCAAATGGCATCTTAATCTTCTACTTTCTCTGACCATACACAAGAGGAATTGCTGCAAAATCATAGCAATTATTTGGACTCCGACTAAGAAGTCTTCCTTTGAGTTTATTAAATTTCTTGCTTCTCATCTCTACAGTGTTTATAGGAAAGATTTCTTCTCCTTGGCAACACCTAAAACATTATTGCACGGCTCATACATTGTTCCAAGTATGTGTTGTGGGGGCAGAGGTGTGGTGCCTTTAAGTGGCTGATTCTTGTCATAACAGGTATGGCATTAGCCCTGTTGAGTAGTGACTAGAAGTGACAGCATTGCGTTTGAGGTGCCTGGAGGGCACTCAGTCATCACTCCTACACAGCAATATGCCTTTGAAAGCACTGTATACAGTTGCTTGCCAGTGTGGAGTGTGCTCAGTAAAATCTAAGGAGACAGAGGTTTGATTCTTGTGTTCTTTTGTTCACCAGATTTCCAGAAGAAAGTCCTAGAAAATCAAGGGAAGACTGGGGCTGTACACTGCTCACCGTTCTGCTTCCTTTCACATGAGTGTGTGCACATAAGTAGGCTTCACCTCTGCCCCCCTGCCCCGCCCCTTCAGTTAGGTGCTTAAGTGCATATCTTTCAGCTTCAGGCCACCCAGGACCCAAAATCTTCATCCAGCTTCTCGCCTCTCTTGTCTCCCTCACTTCTGCATGGTTCCAAATTTGCTTCTACCTACTGTGTACAACAGTATTCTTTAGTGATCCTTGTAGTTGTGCTTTGTATTTCTTTGTCAAAAAATTGCCATAGAGCATATAAAACTGAAAACATAAATATGAGTATTAGTATGTTACGGAACTGAAATCTTCTTGCTTATAAAGTTTCTTATTATATATAGTTATTATATATATGAATACTATATATATATATATATATATATATAGTTATATAACTATAACTATATATATATAATACTATATATATATAGTTATTATATATATGAATACTATAGGCTTCTAAAATGTTTTACCCGAAATAGAGTATACAGAATTCATATTCCTGTTATTTCGGTAAAAACATAGCAGCAGAGATCAGCATGAAAATACAGTGGAATACCATATTTTATCAGGAAGTTACATGTCACAGAATTACATTTGTTATCAAGCATGAGATTTTTATTACATATTTTTAACCTCCATTTTTGTAATGTGTCTCAGTTACATCAGTCAGACTCTAAACTAGCCTTGGGCACTTTCCTTGTAAAGTTCTTAATGGATTGCTTTTTTAAGGATTTGAATTTAAGTAATTTTAGAAGGTCATTGCTGTGTATATGGGTTATGGGTATGCTGCTGCGAGTTTGCCAATATTGGATATTATATTATGTTTATATTTATTTGTTAATGATTTATTTTCAATATCACAATGCTAAAGAAAGGATGGGAGAAAGAAAATTACTGTTCTCTAATACTAAGAGAAAATCTTCAACTTTTACCTTTTATAAATGGTTTTAAAAAATACTAATTAAGCTGTAAGTTGCAGGTTTGGAGGAGCAGGCTGGACTGATTGTGGGAAATTTGCATTTGTGAAAAACATGTGTCTCTCTCACTATGAGTTCCAACTGGAGTGCCTCAGTACAGACTCCTAAGCTGACTTTGGCAGTGTTAAACACACTTTTTTGGTAGAAGAAAAATGTTTAATGTTTACTTTAGTGTTGGAAGCAGTGGACATGTTCTTCACTAGTAAGCATAATTCTTTTATGTTTCCTCCATTTTTTTTTCTCCTTCTTGAAATGCTATTTGAAGTAAAGGGGAAAGACCTCTGTTGTTTATGTTTATATATACCAATAGGAGCCTTCATTGCTATCAATCTCCTGTGCATTGATTTCGATATGATGGGCCTAGTCTGCAGAATCATCATGTGTTAGATTAGTTGTGCGCTGTACTTCAGATAAAGTAACTACTAGAAAACTCAGATTTAAATCTGGCTTCTTTCTTCTTCTTTTGCAGGTTTGTTTTTTACTGTGGGTTTCATTTAGGCCTGTTTCAGAGCAATGAGGAAATACATGAATTGCTTTTTCCAGAGGTACTAACATGTATGCTTTAGAAAGAAAATTAATGAGAAAATTCTTACCTGAGGAAAAATACCTCTGTAATTTATCAGAAAATCTGAACAGACTACCTCTACACATACCAGGATATATCCTGTCCAGTGATGCTCTTGAGGATTGAGGGTAGTTCAAGACCGAGCATCAAGGTTGTCTGAGTTTAAAGGCTTATATAAACAGACACTGGTGGAAACAGGCCAGGGCTTATCGTGCTGGATTCTGCAAGATGTTGGGGAGTCACAATGGTGCTGAAAAATTTTTATTCTGGCAAAATTTGAATAGTTTTGGTGATCTCTTGAAATCAACTGCATCCCACCTACACAGTCGTATAATATGAGAAATGAATTACACACTAAAACTGGGAAACAATAGAATGAAATAACCTAGGGATTTTAAGAACTGTACCTAATTTTATATAATGTATAAATGTAATTCACTTTTATGGTAGATTTCATTTGTCTTTGAATAATTGCTGACCAAAATAATCTTTAATCCATTTTGTCAAATAGCAACCATTACTGTAATAATATTACAATAGTATCCTTTTAATACACTTTCTAGACACATTTATGTTCTCTCTACTTATTTTATTCTACTTCAGTAACTTTGTATGCTTTCATGGCTTCACTTTTGACTCCTTACTTCAATACAGACAAATAGGGAGACTTGTGGTTTATTCTGGAAATAGAGCCAATGCTGTTGTGTGAATTGTATAGCGAGTAAGAAGGTGCTAGTCTGCATTTCAGAAAGTTGCATATAGTTTCTCTGAAGGCTGATCATGTCTCTGTGATATATTTACACTCTGCTGAACTCAGGATACACTCACTGCCTTTATATTTTAATGCAAATTAAATAATGTAAAACATAAGAACTGAGTTCTTAGATAATCTAGAAAAGAGTTAATCAAAATCGACAACTGCTAAAAGCAGTCCTTAACTGTAGTACCTAACTATTGTTCAGGCATACAGTACAAATGTGTTCTGCCTAAGTTAGCCAGAACAATGTCTCCAGCTAGTGATTAGGCTCAACTCCAACTTTCACCTCAGGCAAAATTTATTCAGTTATACTACTGTTTGTCAAGTAATTAAAGGCAGAAGAAGTATTAACCTGAATTTTTGGGGAGATTTTTTTGGGGTTTTTTTTGTTTTTTGGTTTTTTGGTTTTTTTTAATTACATGTAAATGAATAAATATTCCAATTGAACAAGAAAAAAGGTTGTCAAAGGCTTATGTAGGAGGCTTTGGGAGCTGAGATTGCCATATAAATTCATGGATGCTAAGCCATGTCTGTCCCTCAGACACATTTATGTAGTTGAAGTTGTGGTTATCTCCTGTCATGTGTAAGTGCCATAAAGGGAAACAGAATCATGGAAGCACTGAACAGATGGAAAAGGAACAGGAACCAGAACCTGTCACATATCAACAGCCGTATGGAAGACTGACTGGGAATTTGTAGTGCTGAGTTGCTGAGGAGCGATCCTCTTCTGTCCTGTCTCCATCTATGGGACAAGGACTAGTTTCACCATGTCTACCTGATGGAGATGTTCTTCTCTTGTAGCTAGGCGATGTGCAACAGAGCTACAGCCAACTGTTAGTGTATCTTGAACTCTTCCAATATGTTCTTAAATACCATATCAAATCATTATTTCTTACATTTTTAGTCTCACTTATCTAGCCTAGGATTTAGATAATTGAAAGGATATTGCATAATTATGTTATGATTTCTGAGGAAGTTATGGTTTGCAAATATAATGTACTAATGTACAAGTATTGTTGAATGATTAGTGATTCACAGAACCAGAGAGAGCCCAATGAATATCAGAATATGAGCAATGGCTGCCAGTTGCCTTGTATGTGATGCACACTGAGCTCAGTAGCATAATAAGGGAGTCAGCTGATGAATATGGGAAGAAGTTGTTTGCACCCCACCTCTATTCCCGTTGCACCCTTTAACACCTTGGTGTATAATATGCAGATATTACCTACATTATTATCATTAAAAAAAAATCTAAGATATAGATTTGTCACTCCTTTACTTTTTACTTCCTATTAGTTCAGCAATGACAGAGTTGAAATGATAACTTTCAGCCAGCTTGTTTTCTGTGGTTTATATTGTGCCAGCTTCTCATTCTTTGACTTTGTTTATATTCAGCTTCTTACCAGACTCTCAGCTAAGTATTGGAAAGTGTAGGACTGCTGAACTGCTCACAGAAGTTACCTAGGTGTACTGATAGAAAGTAGATAGATTAGATTAACACATGTATATTAATGCACATTTCTCTGTAGGCTGTGGGCCCTGTGTTAATATACTAACATCCCCATCATGGACTTAAGAGGCCTGCTTCCCTTTATTGTACTAATAAGATATTTATGGGTAAGGAGCTGTGCATCACAGCACACAGTTATCTTATCTTTTGCCTCTGGAGATACAACTTTGAAATCTCTGAAGTCAAAATGAAAACTGCTTTGTGCCATTCTATGAAAGGAATTGGCCATCCAGTTCTGATGGTCTTTATTCATGAAAAGCCCAAGAACAAAACCAAGATTGATGAGGCTGTGGAGATAGTAATATAGCTGACTGTCAGGTACTTTTGATAAAATAATTGCTGTATTTATGGTCCTTTCACCAACACAGGACAAAAGTTGAGTAGTAGTATTCATGGGGACTCTGAGGAATAATTGGTCTTTCTGTATAAATAAGCTCTGATGCATATTTGTAGTTTTCTGTCCAGTATTTTTATATATATATATGTACATTCAGGTTGTGGTTCAACGCACAGTGTAGTTCTGCTGTGTTGTTTCAGAATTTTCTCTGATTCTGGAGTACCTGTAATGCATGTGTGCATGCTGTGACTGACTGCATTTGTACAGGCCAGTACGTCTCACACCTTGTTTTTCCTTCCAATTCCATGTGGCCGAGCAAGAAAAGTTGTTGTGCTCTTAGAGCTCAATCAGCTTTGTTCAGGTTTTTTAAGTGTTATCTTTTTCTTCTTCAGAATTTCTGTTTATTTTCTCTGAGGTGTCCCATATCCAGGACTGTCCTTCATGTGACAATGATTTCTCTTCAGTGAAAGGAGCTCATCCATCACTGATTGCACTGTCCTTTACTGCTCACTTGCAGAAAAATGAAGGTACACAGTCTGAAAGGATTATGAGAACTCGCCTTAACCAATAACTTCTGAGAAAAACAACCAGTTGCCCATTTAATCTGCACAGTCTGGAGGAATTACAGAGGTCTTTGGCCTCAGATCTGGACAGGACAAGAAGTAGTTTCAATAAAAATCAATTTATATCCATATATATCCAATGTCTGGTCCTGAGAATCTAGCATCAGAAATAATTTCTGAAGATAAAGTTTTTGTGCTTAGTCAAGTATTCCTGACATACCTCACATTCTTCTAGAATCTGCCATTCAGCTGTCAAAAAATTAGTTTCTCGTTCAGATCCAAGCTCATTTTGTCAGCTTTCTTTTGTTTCTCAAGCAGATTATACACAGTACGATATCCTCAGAAAGAGGCAACGTAGCCATTAGCACTGTTCATAAGAATGAGTTTCCATGAAATTACACAATTGAGTCTCAAAACTGACTTTTGCAAACAATGTTGGAAAAATATATTTAGTGCCTTGTCCTATTTTCTCATTTCTTTCTTGCCATCTCTTTGCGACTGTGCTGTCAGATATTCTTCATACTTTCTTAATCAGTGCATAGGAGTGCGATACAGCACCTCACACTTTTCACTGTCTTCCTCCAAACACCTTTCTTAATCACTCTCAGAGACTCATCAAATAAGGATTCTGAAGTGAATTGTTACCTAAACCATTCTATATTGGAGGAAAAATGTTTCACAGCAGCTATTTCTGAGAAACAGAAAAAGTAGGAGAACTATCAGTCCTGGACCTAAGTGGACCGAAATCCAGAATTAATATTTGGGTTGATGACACTGTTGTTGCTTCAACAAGGCTTTTATTTTAATCTGCGAGGTTCTTTCTGCTATGCCTGCCAGTTGTGTAACCACTTCCTACTTGGACTTTGTGATGAAGGTCCTGAGGACATTAAAAAATAGTGAATTGTCTTCAGGTCACGTCTGTAAGACTGGCTCATAAAACAGATGGTGCAACTTACTGAAAACTGCACTAGAATTCTCTTTTGCCAAAAGTCGTACTGTTGATTTTATTAGCTCTGACAAAGCTAACAAGGTGACTCAGATTACTGCTATTCTCTTGAAATGGAATGTGGCCATATTTGGCTGTAGGACATCCTGCACTTACACGCAATCTAATACAACACTGTATATTCATTTAATGCAGATGTCATTTGAACACCCTGTAATCCTGAGTGCCCCATTTGATGGACATATTGGTGACTGTCATGCAGCATGATGATTCCCTCTATAGATAGAAAGCAAAAGATAGGTAAAAGTTTCTTTCCCTTCACCACTGCTTTCCACATTGGAAAAGTTTCATCTCTATTAGATTTGCTTTTTCCCTAGATATCGCAGAACCAGTGGCTTAATTTATATTTCAGGTCAGAGCAAGGAGTCTGAGACTACAGTTTACACAGTAAGGTCACCATGAACAGATGACAGAAAACATGACCATCATGCAGTGAGATCCACTCCTTTTGGTGGGGAAAGGTGGTCTATGAGACTGGCTTTTCCCAAGAATATTTAAGTCACTCTTATCTGTCTGGAGACTGTAACTATTTGCCAAATGGATTTACCTATTTTAAGAGGCAGCAGATCATAAATGAGAGAAGGATGATGGCCTATGTGCTGCTTTCCAGGACATAAGATAGCCTGAGGTCTGCTTCTTCCCTTCACAACAAGAAGTGCCAGTACTTCTACTCCAGTATTCCTGATCTTGTGGGGAAAGAGATTTAAGTACAGCTTCCCTGACTCATCTTCTACTAACAATCCTCCCTAAGGTGAGACAAGAAACAACACGATTGATCCTTCTGGCTCCAGCTTGGCTGAGGCAGCTCTGACTTCAGCACCCTGCCTTTGTTCCTGCGCTGTTTTACAGTGAACTTTCACAGATTTTACACCCAAACCTCACATCCTTCCACATCATACTATGAATACCATGTGGCTTCCAGGCTTTATATGCCACTCACTCATCCTCATACAGTGATATTTTCAGCAACAGCAAAAAGAACAAGAGTACCAGAAGTAGCAACATGAACCATGTCTTTTATGTGAACTACTGTGAAGGTGGTACCTCTTTGTTTTAGCTACCCATATTATCTGGACTGTTTTCTGTTCATATAATATTTTGACCTAAAATCATCTTAAGTGCATCTACAACAATTTCCATTGTGCATCCATATGTGCTAGGCATTGCGTTTTTCTTTTTTTTTTCAATACCACAGTTACTTGACTGATTAGGATCTGACTTTTAATGAAGTGCAGTTTCCCAGTGAGTCTGGCATGTTTCTGGATACTTTTTAATGATTACTACACTTCTGGTAGTTTATAATATGACTAAAGTGATGGGAGATCAAGGCCCTAATATTTGTCCATCTCCTCCTTCCCCCTTCCACTCGGACTTCAGACATGTCTGTGTTAATTGTTTTTACCCTTGGATCAACCACTCTTGTTTGCCTGTTTGTGTTGATTGTATCCCATCCTGAGATTCAAAGAAGCCCTGTCTTGAGCTCCACTCACTAACTATTGTAGAAGCATTATGATACCATTATTTCTTGGGAATTGCCATCTTTATTCAACTATGTATTTCATTCATGTTTGGTGGTGGATGCTTTGTGGTGTTTTAAAGAGGAGGATTAATTAGTTGTAACTGTTTTCTTTGAGGTGTGTGTTTAAGCTGACTATACAGGTTTATGGAATTATTCTGCTTCACTGTAGTTGGGCTCATGTGAGTGCAGGATGTCGTGTGGCCAGCAAGGGTCAACCACATTTCCTTCTAGGAGAGCAAATGTAACCTGAGATAACTTACAGTAACTTGATCAATAGTAACAGTTGACATCATGACCTTTTTCAAAACAAAGTGAATGTTTCTTAGCTTAGAAAAATAGTTCCTCTTCACACACTTCAAGTGCTACTATGATAAGGCAGTATATGTCCTGTTACACTATCATTTCTGAATTTGTCAGCCTCAGAAATCTAGGATTCTTTCTGATGTTCCAAGGGAAAAGTGGTAGGAAGATGAGCTCTGACTGCAGAGGCCCTCTCAAAAGTACCCAATTTTAAATTGCTTTCCTCTCCTCTGAGGGAGTCTCTTAGTGTAGCTCTTCATACAGTAGTGTGAAAGCAAGAAATAGTATAGAATTAGATGAATTTACAAGGGATTTGGTACATGTAGTGCATTTATTTTTACTTTCCCTTTTCTTACCATTTAATCCAGCTACCTTTAGTATTTATGCACAAAATTCTAAAAGTTTTTTTGAATGCCCAAAACAGTACAAAAGTTTTAACATTCTTATGAAGTCACTCTACTGAAATCAATAGGAGTTAGTTACTGAAGCCATTGAAATCAGTATTCAATAAATAAATTTCTTGAAGTAGTTGACTCTTATTTTTCTTTAAGGAAAATGATGTGTCTATATTGGTTTATGTATCATATATTTTACAAGAATATGAGAGGCAAGACACATGCATCTGGCACATGATGCATTTTGGTTTTCTTTGAGTTCTGACTGTATTCTGAGTAGCATCATCCTTCAAATGCTTTAGGACTTCAAGTTAACATGCCATGAGAAGGCACTAGTATGTAGCTAGGGATCTATGTGGTTTACACTGGTAATTCACTGTAGGAATAAAAATTGTATGACGCTGTGTGACCTGCAGCTTTCTTCTGGGTGTGGTGCTTTACAGAT
The DNA here is from genome assembly GCF_001522545.3 of Parus major. Taxonomy (NCBI): domain Eukaryota; kingdom Metazoa; phylum Chordata; class Aves; order Passeriformes; family Paridae; genus Parus; species Parus major. The sequence goes on along the minus strand of NC_031799.1, from coordinate 31,759,565 downwards.
TGATAAAATTCATGTTGGAAATCTTTTAGTAGGCTTCTTTCTACAGCATTCTTTACAAAGGACTTCCTTTGTCATTTGACTGAAGTGTCATCATCCCAGCCTGGGATTTCTTTTATTCTCTTTCCTTGGTGGGGACAGAGAAAGACACAGGGAAGACAAATTATGTGAATTCATGATTAAATGAATGCCTTTCTTTTCATGCCTTTAGTTTCTTAGGCACAAGTTGTGAGTGTTGATGTTCACATCCAGTGATTAGAAAACTTGAGTTACAGTATCAGAGAAAGAACTTTCATGACTACTTTTAAATCCCATTTTCCTTAAAAGGTCTTTTTATTAGGATAGTATGATAAATAAAATGCATGGGCTCTGTCCTCCTGTAGGAGGACTACTAGAGGTATTACATGAAATGAGAAATGAAGAGTAGAAACAGGTGGGACCAGAAAACACAGTGTGCAGTCTCCTTCGATCCGTGTCACCACACATTCTTGTTCCTATCACACACTGCATAATCAGAAGGGACGACACAAACCAAATCCTTTTTAGTCCATGGAGGTTACAGTGTCCCAGATGCAGTGCCAAGTGTCATTTTATGAGTACAGGTTGCTGTGCTAAGGATATGCACCCATGCGTTATGCAGAAGTGACCTAGTAAGAATGCAAAAAGTCAAAGAAAGAATAATGATACATTTATATATTTTGCTTAGTTTTCTTAAAAAGAATAAAAAATAAGAATAACTATATATATATGTATAAGATATATAAGAGTGCATGAACAGAGCATTGCATAACTTTAATTTCTTTATGTACAGGCACTTAAAATAGCAAATGCTTGGCTTATCTAAAGCATCTTTTTCATCAGGTAAGTGAGCCTTGCAGCATGTCTATGCATAGTTACATGTTGTTACTTGAGTTTTACACATGGATAAACAAACAGAAGGGCAAAAATAAATGAAATTTAAAAATTTAAAAAACAAAATTTAATTTATTTACCTAGTATCCCATAACACATCATTTTTTGTTTAAGGACTAAGTGTATGTCTTCATACATTGTTGCTTTTCCTAACCACTGGACATACATCCTCCCTACCAACTTTTACATGTCAAAGCACAGTTAAACAAGTATGGTAGTATTTGATTTTTCCTCAAAAAGTAATAGTTTCTATAATTATTAATAACCTATTACATTCTGCACTGCTTCTTACCTGAAGGATATCTTGTGATTAGAAAAATACAGGTTCTGTATATGCACATGGTATGGCATAAACAGGAGTAGTTCCTGGAGTGCAATACAGTGAGCAGATGAACAGTGTCAAGTAGCATTGCATGAAGACCCTGAAGAGCAGTCTGGGGAAGTGAGAAGTATCCAATTGTCTAGAAAATGCCATGTAAATTCATTAAGTGCTAAGTTTATACAACCTATTATTTTGGCTGCAGTGTAGGAGTCAATACTCACATTTCATGAAAAAAAATTCATCAAAATGGATGTGTGTTTTGTTGAAAGTACTTTTCAACTTGAATCCCTAAGTGCCTTGCAAAAGAAGTGCACCAGGAGTTATGAGTGAAGGCTCAGAAGGTCTGTGTCCCTTTGATGCTGCTGTAATAATTGACAAGTTATTTCATACCCAGTGTTTGCAGTTTCTTTCTGCTTCAAGTGCTTTTTATTTTTTCGCTTCTATCATGTAAAGCAATTTCCTTCAGGATCAGGGGAAGAAGTGAAAATGTTCACTGTGTACAAGATGACTGCTCTCTGTTATGATGGTCATCTTCACTAAGCAGTTTGTAGGGGGTAGTACCACACATGGGTGACACCTTACTTAAGAGGATGAATTCTGTAATACCAGTCTGCCATGTTGAAGACTCTGTCTGTATTAATGTCCCTCCACTAAGATTTAGTTGTTATGTTAGTCTTTGTTCTTAGTTACTAGCAAATGACCAGACAGGAAACCAAGCAAACCAATAAGATTTACTCAAGTTGTTCCCATTTTTCCAGTTTTAATCAGTGCCTTCATTTGCCAAAGGATACTATTGTTTATTCTGCTCATGCTAAAAATGAGGTACAGTCTCAACTTCATCATATTTTCATCATAATGCAGGTTTCAAATGAATTCATCTGTTTTTAAACTATTCAAATCCTTGAGAGTACTGTATGCAGACATACTAAGGTGATTCCTACAGTGCACCTCTCAAATACTTGGGGAGCAGTGTTGTTCCATTTTTGTTACTAGACACTGCATCTGGAATTTCTCAGTGTCCACTAGATTAGTTTATTAGAAGACCCCAATTTGTTTCTAAAATGTATTTGCAAAATAGATGCATGATGAGTTAGTAGCTTCTATATGAGAATGGCATACCTGATTTTTAAGAGTTGTAGTTGTAGAAATGTGATAATCTATCTCAAAAATTTTGTAGCCTGTGGCCTGGCCACTGTTACCTGCTGAAACATCCTGGTTGTCCCGGGGTTATACTGCTAGGCATGGGAGATGGGATCTTGTAACAAATTAGAATATTTTCTTGGACTTTAGCTAGAATGACTTCTATGGCTAGTAAAAAAGATAAAATCCAAACAAAAACAAATTCAGTGACATTGATCTGCTGATAATACATCCTCCACTTTCCTCAGTTTTATCTGTTCCCTCTATGCCTGCTGTCATCAGTGCTCCCTCATTGCAAAGGTTAATCTTTGTACTTAGCACCTGGGTTTAATCTGCATGGATGTGTCTATTGAAGCACACTCAGACTGAGTGAAGAAAATACACTGCTTAGTGCATCAGAAACATGCCTGAAAAGTGGGTAAGTTAAAATATGTAAAATAAAAGCATAAAACCTAAACTTCTCTTTGCATTAAATGGCAAAATCCTGGAGCAGCTCCAAAACTGGTTTTCATGAAATCTGGAGATGGTCAAAACTATTTACACCTGGTTTATCTGAGATTTTTGCATTAAAAAATATGTTTGCAAAACAACACACTAATTTCTAAAATTTCCTGTATTTTAAAATATTGCTAGGACTGTTAATTTGTGTTGTTACTCTTTGTGAAAATTATCTTCACCTAGTTTATCAGAGCTTTTTACAATAAAAATTATATTTTCAAAGCAGAACAATAATACATAAAATTTTCTGTATTTTAAAGTATTACTAGGGCTGTTAATTCATGTTTTGCTCTTTTTATGTGCTCATATGATTAGCGTGTGCTCAGAAAAACCAGGTAAATTTTCTATACTGCTTCACCTTGTGCTTAAAAGCAATGGAATGTGTAAGAGTCTTACATGAAATACAAATACTGTAAATAAACATAATTTCTAAAGTCCTGAAAATTCTAAATTGCCACAACTTCAGCACGCCATATCTACAGGACGTGTGTCTTTACAAGTATTTTGGAAAACCTGATGCTACTTTGGAATTTGTACATAATTTTTAGTTGTGCACACGTTAATAGAAGATCCGTATAACGCAGACACTGTGAATGAAATATATTTGACAGTCTTTCCAAAAGCAGCAGCCACTGGTAGATCTGCAGTAAACCATCCAAAACAAACTGTCACTAAAAACAGCAGTAGGCCACTACATAACAACCACAAGAATTAATTTAACAATTGCAGTGGTTTCTGCCTTGTATATTCAGCATTGCACATCCCTGCACCTCACTGTTTAATTTAACTTGACCTCCACAAGTTTTAATAATTCCATCTAGGTATTTAAGTTGGTATGAAGATCTCTCATCTAGATTTCTCACTTTTATTGCCCTAGTTATTGTAGTTGGCAAATAGTATTACCCACATATACTGCTAAAGTACTGAAAACATGCCTGTAGGTAAGAAATTCCAATAGCTCTCCAGTATGGGAGAGATTCATCTTGGGCATTAATTACTGTGCAAAATGAAATTCTGATGTTATATAATCTATTAGTTTTGGCAGCAGTAGATTTAGAAATTTTTAAAGAAAAATAGCAATCTGCAAAGATATAAAGGCTAAAATCTCAATTGTATTAACATACATTCAAAAATTCTGTAACACAGGAGAATGAGGAAATAGCAGATCAGATGTTTTGCCAGAAAAATTGGTGTCTTGGCAAAGAAAAAAAAAATCAAAACAGAAAATTCACATTATAGACTACTAACTTTCAGTCTTGCTCTGGCAGTCACAAGTGTCTTTTGATGCTGTATAATTGGAACATTTTTCAAAACTCCAAAAGTAGAAATATTAGTTTCAGTGCAAAGCAACTTTAAAAATTAATCTGTCTCATAGAAAATTTATACAGATATGTGGCCTTAAAGAGGTGGGTTTTCATTTCCAGAAATCTTGGAATTTTGAAATAGTGAAGTTGAAATTTAAGCTTTCTACTGTGAGCTTATATTGTTTTCCT
>NC_031799.1:31707703-31750203 GCF_001522545.3 Parus major | reverse complement strand
AGGTGAGAAATTGAGATCAAATTAGTTTGCCTTCTTAAGACTGCTGCTTGGCTAATCAAGCTGTAATTTTCTTCCTAAAAATAGTTACTTCAAGCTACGGTAAAGGAAAACAATTAATCTGGTAGGGTTTGGGAATGCAATTTAGAAGTGAAAGACTCCATCTAATATATATTTTTAACCACATAGGCTACTTTGTTCATGAGTAGCTAATGTATCTCTATACTGTACAATGCAGGGATATGTAGTAATTTATTAGGAATGCAGGCCAACATGGTAATTCTGAACTGTTAGATCAGGTGTTGGAGGCAACACAACTTCCATGCTACAATGCATGGTCTATGTCCAGCTGATTAATACCCATGTAAGAGGACCCATTGGTCTAGGAAAACTGCTGTACAAAAACACGTGCAATCATTTAAAGATTGAAATGAGTTTAATTCAGAGCTTGCTTGGGTGTTTCTCCAAAACTAGCTGTGAAAGATAGGCAAGCACTGAATTCAAAGGAAAAATTTGTGCCTGGATTCACTAACTTGTTTGACATCTGTTCTTGAATTCACTCAGCATTCACAAGTTCTCCTGAGTCTGTCTAAAGCTGAGTGCTTCTGTTACTGTATATCAAGCACCTGTTTCTTCATAGTGGCATTACAAGTCCCTTAAGGGAGTGTTGAAATGTTGATATCAGTGTGGTTCTCACTCTGTAATCAGTTAAGAGTGATCAACAACTTAAAATACAAATGTCATCATTCACTTGTTTGAATCTTCATAGAATCAAAATAATCAAGATAAGCAGAATCTTCAGATAAACCTGGTGGTAGTGAAAGTAACAAGTGAAAATCTGGAGTTTTTCTGCTGCTACTGAAGGGATGTAATGATGCACGTATACATCTCATGTCTCTTTCCCTTCTACATGATAACTTCCACATAAGCACAGATATGCTGGGAGGGGACAGAATGATCGGTTTCATTCTTCTGTCCCTTCAGCTGTTTATTTTATTGTTCCATGCAATGGTTTATATCTATTGCTTCTGTGAAGTGTAGAGAAAATTTAGGCAGTTGAAATTCTAGCATACGGTTTGGGTAAGAGTTTGAAAGAGTAAACACTGCTTGTTTAAAAAAAGTGAAAAATGTAGATTGGTTTCTGGATCGTGAAAGAAAATGAAACCTGAGTTCTTTAATCTTATTATGATTTTGTTGACCTCTGTGCAAATTATGGTGGTGTGAAGCCTGGTCCATTGGGTACATGCATGCTGACATAATGAAACTAACTCACAGAGCGCTGAAGAGCAAGCTCCTTCTGCCTGCCTAGTTTGGCCAATTGATGCAGTTGCAGTGATTTTGCCTCCCCACAGAGTGGTCTACAGTCCTCAGTGGTTCTGCTTAGGAGGGAGGTGCTGGAGTGATTTACACCTCAGTAATGCCTTCAAAATGCAGGGGAGGACTGAACAGGAAAGATATGTAGTGGGGTTTGTGTGCCTGTGTGATTCTTCTGCTGCAAACTTCACTGCAGTAGTGGCAGCAGATACCACCGGGCAAGAGCAAATTAGTTCAGATAGACCTTAAACAAGAAGCAGACTATCATTAAAAGAGACACAGAGATAGTAGGTAGAGAAGTTACTGAAGGCTTTCCCAACACTGTATTATACATCTAAAGTGGCAATTAAACACATGAATGCAATAGAGAGGTTAATTGAAAAACACATGGAAGAGCATAATGATATGATTAGCTAAGAAGCTATGGAGTCCTGAAGTGTGCTGGCAAGTAGAGACCTGGCTTTGGAAACACCTTCACCTGATCAGGTCATTTCTAATACTGTTATTCAATGTTTTTTTACATGGTCTGCTCTTTGCAGAACATCATATGGAACATCCAAAATACAACTCGCTGCAGTTATTTTCTTTCGCAACTTCTAAAATTTCCATACTATCAGAGAATAATTTCTGTATTTCACTTTATGTTAATCACTATTTTACTAACAACATATTTAAAACACATGATGAAAACCATGATTTTTAACTTATTAAACTATTTCATTTATATGGTACAGTGGGTGCTTGTGGAGGAGTCAAGGACTTATAAAATCATTATGCTGTGGGATATAAAATTCCACTGGCAAATTGTACTAGCAAAGTTTTAAGACTATGTTCACCCATCAGCTGGCAGCACAGAAATGCTGTTTCTATTTACAAGATTCTTTCATGTGTCTGATTTGCAACAAAATCACTATGCCTTTAATGTAGTTATGACTCAGTATTAACAGTTATAGTTGTGTATTTGCAACACCTGTGAATTCTTGGGTGAAGATAAAACTTTCCACCTTTCAGTTTAGTGGACAATGACTTTTTACAGATGCCTCTTAGTTTTTAAGAAGTTTAGTACATGAGATTGGAGGTACAATCTAGTAGTCTTGTAATAAGATAGGGTTTTGGGGTTTTTTAAACCTAGCTTTTAAAAAAGTATTCATGTAATGACAATTTTTTTGAAACTGTGATGCTTGAAAAAGGGGAGGAAATAGCTAGTGGGCTTTAAATTGAGATTAACACATGTATATTTGTGTGACTTTAGTCACTTATTTGCATATCAAATATGGATTCAGATTTTGTTGTATGTGTGAATAGGTCCATATTTAGAAGATTGTATCACAGTTATAAGTTACTCTCTGTACTTCCTGTTAAGCACTGATAAATACACAGAGCCATGTTACCATTCTCTGAAGTTAGGCTGCCATAATTGTTGACTCAAATGTAAATTTCTAGTCACTTTCCTGATCTTCTTGATCTTTCTCCCACATCATTCTGAGCCTTGCATTTATTTTGGAGTGGTGTTCTTCCAGCTTGCATAAGACTTATCCCTTGTATTTGTGCATGCATATTTTCATGGGAACTGTGTATACATAGGAAAATCAGTACTTGTAGCAAAGGTTGTGGGTTTGTGTGTGTTCACATACATATGTACTTATTTCATAAATAACCAAGTATATCCACATTTACATGTGGATAATGCTGATTTAGACTAAAAGCCTGTGATTAAATATCTGCAACATCTCTTTTTTTAAAAAAAAATTGCCTGCCAAATGGTGACTGATAATTGCTTCGTAGTCTATATTATTTATCATTGCTTAAAAAACTGCTGTAATCCACAGAGTCATTATAATGGAGAAGTTAAGGTTAATACAAACCACATTGCCTCTTACTGAAAAAAAAAAAATTAAGTAGATATCTAAGTCTAAATAAATCTGAAAGTTGTTTAGTTACACTAAATATGATTTTTTTTTTTTGTCTTCTTTGATGTTATGATCCTGGTTCTAGGTGCTACTAATGGAAAACTATGTAGAACTTGATTTTTGTTCATGATATGTGTGAAAATCCTACCTGTGCATTGAATGTTGGAAAATGGAAACGACAAATCAGTGCATCGCAATGCAATGATATTTCTGTTGCTAAATTTATTTTTGTTTTCTGACGTGGTTTTCTCATTTAGTACTTTGATCTAAGAAAGATTCTTTGAGAAAGATTCTAAGAGTAGGATGAAAAATTCTGGGGCTCTCATTACTTTTAGTCCTTGAAAATCCTCTACCTAACCAAAATTATTTTTGCTTACAACACTTTAAAACAGGAAGTATGTCTTAAAGATAACAATATATTATAACTGGCAATCCACAACCTTGCTGAATGACAAAATTGACAATATTCTATATTATTAATGACATTTCTGGGTTTTTTTCTCTTTTGGTAGACAGATGTTATGAGAAAAAAAAAGAAAAATAAGTCTCAGTTTGTGGGAATTTTACTTAGTTTATTGTCAATTATCATAAAGTCTTAGGTGACTTTATGATGCTTGTATCCACAGTTTTCTGTTCTGTTTATGCTGGATGTTAACACTAAGTTAAGTTCTGCACTTTAAGGCTGGTTCTGAGAGCAAAGGGGGGAGCAGAAGCCGCAGTTTGTGTTCAGAAATGGCACTCACTGCCCCACATCCTTCTCTGGACTGCGCTGTCTGCAGCACGGACAGACAGAGAGACAGAGCTCTCCTTTGCTGTTAGTTAGTTTTCAGCTAGCTGAGGCAGAGAAGTTCCCTGTGGCTTTTCTATTTCTTGGAACTGTTTAAACCTGCTCTGGACTGAAACCCCAGGAGCTCACACCTGTGGCCCAGTGGGGACTGGGACATGGCATTTTCCAGCCAGGAGGGACTGATAAGAGACTGAGAGAGCCAAGCTACACACCATGACAAGGACTTTCTGAATTTGCCATCTCTTCAGAACAGTGAGAGGTTTTATTGTTTAATATTATTCATTTTTTACGCTTGTGAATACTTTGCTTGTTAAATGAACAGTTTTATCCACTTTTCTGTAAGGAAACAGTTTTCTGAACCAGCTGAGTGAGGGGATGCTTGAATCTGCTTTCTAGAGGGACCCCTTTGTAAGTTTCCTCCCAAATTTTCCCTAAACTTTCAATTATTGAGTCTGATACTAAAAGTAAGCATTTAAGGATAAACATGCCTCAGTTTCTCCTTGTTCCCCTTTTGCTGGTCCCCACCTTCTTCACTATGCACCACAGTCAGTCTCTTGGGGAAGGCAGTAGCAAAACAGGAGGCTGGGCTTATTTTGTAATGGTTCCTTTGCTTCAGCTCTTCCTTGCTTCTTACACAGCTGCACAGGATGCAATCCTCTCACAGGTGGACCTCCTTTATCCCCACTCAGACGGCTTTTTGCACCAGCAGTAGTTGGGTGTCTCTTTGTTCACTCTCTGCTCAGGAGTCTCTAACCATGCTCAGGTGTTTCTTTGCTCCCACCCCGTTCAGGTGTCTCCTCTTGTTCTTCCATGTCTCTTTTTCATACTCTGAAGGAGACAGAGGCACCACGTGCACTCTAGTTTGGCATGTGATGGTGGGTCCATTCTTGTCCAGCTGAGACTGGCTCAGGAAAGCCCCTCAACCTGTTCAGCACAGGCTGCCCCAGACTCCCAGGCTCACCTCCAACACTTGCCAGATGTGCACAGTGCAGCAGATAAATGCCAGAAGGACAGTAAAAGTCTGGCTGCACATGAGCACTCTGCTTTATGGAGAAACATTCTTCTGTATCTTATTCACTCTTCTCTAAATGGAAAGCCATGTCACTAAGACTGTATAAACATCTTGCATATATTCTTATTTTCTGTGTTCTTTTAAGAAAGAATAATATTGGAACATATTTTAAATTTATCTCTTATCTTCTTCAAAACTACCCAGTTTTGAATTTTGCTCCTTTTTTCTTTGTAAAATCTTGTGTGTTTGTCTCTTTTCCTGTCTGTAACTTTCATGTTCCTTTTTTTTTTGTTGTTTTCAGTAGAATTTGATACATACCAAACATAAACCAGTTGTTTTAAAAACAGTTTAATGTTTTTCCTCTTGTCAGAAGATGTTACTGTACTTGATTTTTTGAATGTGAGGATTGTACCTTCCTTTCATCTGAAATCCCAGGGAAACAAAAGAGCATTTTCATTTGTCTTCTGTACTCAATCACCTAATTTGGGGTTTTTTCATAATATTTGATACTGAAACCACTGAAAAGTAACATTAGCAATTGAACTGTACTGTGCTCTCATCTGTGCCTCATCCACTCATTTTGTTTTCCTTTGTTGTTATCTGCATGACCATGTCTTCTACTGTTCTACATCCGTTTCCTCTTACCTCCATTGTCCTCTTTCTTTCATTATCATTGCTCTCTGCATTGGCTCCTCTCTTGCCTCCTTCAGAGTTTAGTGTCACTTTGCAAAGCCCTGCAATGGACAATCGGCTGCTTCTCTCATCTCAGTGAAATGACAAAACGTAGTGCTTCCAAGTAAGCACGGCAGCCTTCTGGTGGTGCCAGCTTGAAGATACCTGTTGGGACTGGCAAAGTGAGCAGAGCTTTGTGTAATCACCTGCCTCCAGTTTCTTTTAAGAAGTGGGAACTGGAACGTGGAATACCTTATTTTCACTGAGCTTCCCTAGAGATATCATTACAGCCTTCTGGTGGGATTCATCGAAAATTTCTGAACAACCTTCACACGTAAAAATCATGAATTACTGTTTGGACAGATGTGTCCTGAATAACTTCCTTTGTCTTTCAATAGATCTACTTTTGTATCAAACATCTTTTCTAATTATTCTGAATATTTTGTCACTGCATATTTATTAAAGTAATTTTGAAATGGAAGTCAAGTTGATTTAGGGAACACACTGTCATCAATCAACAAAAAAAATTAGAATTGGTATTTTAACACTGAAGTAATATTAGACGTTTTTAAAATATGGCTAAATTTGCTTCCATGTGTGTAGTATAGAACCTCAGTGGTCACTTTTTCTTCAAAAAACTGGCAACAATGATATGCACTTTCCCTTTTCAGAAGGCTGTTGTTTTGCTCACTTTACCATCTGAACATAGAGATTATTCTTTACTACTGACTGATCAACCTACCAGTATTTTTTTAAAAAGCTACTAAAATTTGTATATATGTGCTTCTTTAGGTCTATTCCTGTATTACTTTAATTATCCTTTCAGAAACTAGACTAAATTTCTAAATTGAGGCATTTCCAGTAAACATGCTTTGGTATGAAAGAGTCATGACTTTTTCACAATACCTTGTATCCAGACATCCCATCTAACCACAGATGGAGTTGAAATAGCATCTTTTACTAAAAACTGATCACATTATAGGCTACTTGCATTTGATTGATCTATGTCTGATTAACGTGAAACACCAAATAAGAGACAGAGAGAGTGGTCAGTTCTCAGTACACACTGCACCAGATTATTCCAACATGGAACTATATATTAATTTACATTTGTCCTTAGTAGCTTGTACTGAGCTGTAAAAACAGGATTTTGCTATTTAATTGTTCTGGGAGGCAGGTATTAGCTTCACGTTTCCTAATATTTTCTTCACAGTTCCTGGAGAGAATGGTGCCTGTAAAGGAAATGTTTAATCCTGCCATCAACCTTGCATCATCCTGTATCTAAGCATCTGTTTTATACTTTAATGTGTTCTTTTTATCCTTTACTGTCTTCTTTCCTTTTATGTATTTGTAGAAAGCCTTATTATTCTTCACTATATTGCTTGCTGTCCCCTCTGATACTCTGCTTTTCTCCTGTGTAATTTTCTTTTTTCACTTCATCTAGCTCCCAACATATATTTTTCCTTTAAATCATTTCTTCTTGATGGTTTTAGTTGCATCTACACTGCATTTTTCATCAATATTTCTTCCATTGCCTCTTTACTTTTGCCATTTAGTCATCTTGGGATTTTTGTCCCCTAAAAAGGATGCTGTTCCATTAGACATTTGTTAGTACATCTTTAAAACAAATCAATTATTTTTACATGCATTTTTCCTTTACAGTTAATTTTTGACTTTGGTCCCCTACTATTTCTTTTGTCCTTAGAAACCTGTTATTTAAAATTTTCTCTCTGGTTTGTTATCCTTTGCATTCTCCTTCACTTGAATTATGATGTAAGAATTGAATGTATTCTGTAGAGCTGTGTTTTCTTCCCTAATGTGTGGGGCATGAGATTACAAGAGCAGTCTTGTAGTCTGAGTAAGTTCATTGTAAAATATGGGAGAAGTGAACACAGAGACTTCTCAGCCGTCTGATGCTTGGTCTGTCCCTGACCATTATGGCCTTTAGTGTAATGTGATGGCAGTTTATGCTGGCTTCTAGACATCCATGACAACATTTACATTTCCTGAACCAACCCTCCCATTTTTGAGGCTTTGAAGAGCATGGCACAGTAGTGCCATGAGCTGATTCTGTGCCAGTTGTGGAAATTCTTTCTTATGAAGAGGGAATTTCCAGTGATCCAGTTAAACTGCTTTTAAGCTGGACTGATGCTTACTTAATTTAGAATTGATTTTTGTATACATTTTCTACACTGCCTACTGTACTGGCTGAGGACCTTAAATGATACAGTAATATAAATGGAAATGAGATCATGACAAGACATGAGATTTGGGCAAACAACTTTTGTATGACATTTTTCATATGGGTTTGCTAATGGGCAACTCAGAAGAAAATTGTCACCTTAATGGCATTATAAAAAACTAAGTTCTTATGGTTTTTTTAAGCCTCCTATGTGAATTAAACTCATTCTTGATGTTTCTCTTCTGAAATCAATAGAGTTGGTATATTACAAGCTTTTTCAGAAAAGTAAAAATACTACTGTAGGGAAAGTGTGAGGTTTTCTTTTTTTCTTCAGTGAGACACAATGCATTCCTCTGAAAACATTATTTTAATATTTAGAATGTTGATAATGCAACATAAATTGCACTACCATAAATCTTTTTGTGTATATCTGTACCTAAATGTGTGTTTAATATTATATTCTAGTGTATCCAACAAAGTGATTTACTGTGGGAACCTGAAAAAGCAATTGTAAATGTAAGATTCTGTTCACATGTAATATGCTAGGTGTTATGTCCCTAATCCACTATACTACAATAGTTACAGATCAATGAAAAAAATTATATCTCTTGCATTGTATAGAGCAATAGCAGATTTGGTCTACTAAGTTCTTCAAGAAGCATTAAGTGATACAACATTTTGTACAGTAAATAGAGTATGGTACTTACTGTAGCTATGCAGACCTGAACTTGGTCATTACAGTACATGTCTCTGTGCTTTCCAGATTGTGAACTCCTCAAAGCTTCATAGGGAAATCATCGTATGGCTAATTCCTTTTGAAAATACAGATCTTGCTGTAAATCCCACTTCTTGTCTAAAACCAGTACGAAGTATGTAGTAGATAGCTCATCTTTTGAAAGACAGATCAACAAAAATTCGATTTAAGCCGTATATGTGTTTTGATAGAGAGAAGAGTTTCAATGAATGTGACACTTCTTGATTTAAGGAAGGCTCTGAGAGTGACCTGACTGTTCAATGAAAAGAATACGTCATATGTCAGGGCTGAAAGATCTGGATAAATTACTATGTTTTACTAGCTGTGCAGAAGTAGATGGACCTTTTTAGTCAGTCATTGGTATTATTCTTCCTGCATCATAATATTTGAATTTGATGTTGCTTTTGGGGGACGCTAAAGGCAAATTATACCCATAATTTTTGCCTGCCTGAGATTCTGTGGTACCATGTTCCCTGTTCAGATATTTCACATGCCTCTGTGGATCTTTTTTGTTCCTTGATGAGCCATATTCATGAAAAGTGAGTACTACTTGAGAAGAATTTCTGGGTTTTGATATCATTGTTACTTTTAGCCCAGTAGGACTCGTCCAAAGTGGCAGTGAAGACATTTGAGGCTTAAACTTTGTAGTGTATGAAAAGGGTCTTCTCAGTCATGCGTTAAATTAATGAAAGATATACCTTAGCAAGATAACTGCTTCCCTGCCAGTCAGGTCTGAGGATGTTTATTCCAGAAAAGAAAAAGACACAGACATAGACATAGATTTCACCTTCACCAGTATGTAGCTGAAAGTATTACGTGTCTTCACATTCTGTTTATAAACATGAACCTCTTAAAGCCATTGTTTGCAGACCTAATGAAGCACCACTGACTGGTTGAGGTTTGAAGGGACCTCTGGAGGTCTTTTAGCCCAATGCCTCTACTAAGAGTAGGGCCAACATAGAGCTGCTGGTTGCTCATTCATGCCTCGGACTGTTCCTGAAATTGACTGGCTACATGGAGGGAAGTCTCTCATTCTGAAGTAATTCTATTCAGATACTAAGTATCAATGTCATTCAGCAGATAAAGGATTTTTAAAAAAAAACCCTAAAAGAGAAGTCCTAGATGGCATATGATTCTGTGACAGAAAAATCAAAATATTGTACAAGATTTAAGCCAGCTCTGTACCACATGATCTATGAGTTACTAAGAGGACAAAAATAACTGTTTGAGGCTAAGAAGTTTAACTTTCCAGATACTTTAGAATTCTTACAATTCTTCATAGTAATGAAACTTCAGTCCTCTATAATAGTGCAACTCTCTGTCATGGTGTTCCACGTTGAGATAGCCTCACAGCTGATGGATAGCTTGCAGTAGCAAGTTGTCTTCAAACTAAGAATCTCTCTTAATGATATGGTAGTTGCTCTGGTTCAACAAGTTCCACAGCATTGCCTTTCAAATCCATTACTACTTTCTGTCCATCTGTCAAGATCTATTATCATCTTGCCATCTCTTCACAAGGACTGCTTTCTGAGCAAGGCAGCTATCAATGCAAGAACCTTTATTTTGTTAATATGGTGATAAAATGTTTCCTTGAAAGTGGGATTTTTTTTTTGTTTTCCATTTAATTTTCAAATTTTCTTTTATCAAGTTTCCTTCCTATACATGAAGGTATTCCATGCTGTACAAAACCTTGATCCTGGCTTTTTAGTGTTCAAGATGCTTAGTGATTTGTCCGTACCTAAAGTTTATTTTGATTATTGAAGTGTGAAGTAAGAGTAATGATCTATGTTGCTTAAGTTAATAATGTATGTTATTATAGAAGAAGGTGTTCATGATTGACTTCCCATTCCTAGAGCAGGCATCACTGTGGAATGAGCTGAATCATTCAAGAACAGTTTTTCTGCAACTGCTGTCCTTGAATTTTTTTTCCCAGATAGCTGAATGTGTAGAAAAGCTCTCAGTTAAAAAGTCAGTCTTTGTGCTGTTATCCATTCTCCTAAAGTGTTTATGTGTCTGGGGGACATAATGTATATGGGTAGGTAGCTGAGATGGGGAAGTGCATAAGACATCTGTTAAATCAGATGGAAAGAAAATAAAACTATTTTCAGTGGCATCACTCTGAGAAAAAAATTTTCACTGCTCTATAAAGGAGACACCTGCTCTTTAAGGAGTGTTTATCAAGCACAACAGTATAGAGCTCTTGTTCAGTGCTGATGGATTCTTTGGAAAAAATATACGTATATGTTGAAAAGTATACCGTTGTCTTGGTTGTTTTTTGTTTTCATTTTCCCTGAGGGAGAGTGCCCCATTTACTTCTTATACCATTTTTAAAAACAAAAACAAAAACAAAACACCATTCTCCATTTCTGTTAGTATATGAGTTAACTTATATCAATGACAACATGCAGAAATGTGACTGGCAGCAAATCATTCCTTCTTATCTTGGAGCTTCTTTGCACATAATCTAAATTGGCCTGGAACCTGAATGTGAGCTGTTGTGTGTAGTTGTGTTGGAATAAA
The DNA here is from genome assembly GCF_001522545.3 of Parus major. Taxonomy (NCBI): domain Eukaryota; kingdom Metazoa; phylum Chordata; class Aves; order Passeriformes; family Paridae; genus Parus; species Parus major. The sequence continues at coordinate 31,739,055 of NC_031799.1, read as the reverse complement.
ACAGCAATAAGTAATGAAATATTGTAATATTCTTTAAGGTCTGAGTAAAAATCTATCTTCTGTTGCCCATAGTATGCATTTTATAATTTTTTGTGTATGCTGCAAAATCTAGTGTTTTCTTGGGTTTTTGAGAAAAAGAACAGTTGAACCTTTAAGTCATAAATTAATTTGATTATGTTATCCTCCAGTTTCTCAAAGAAACAGGTGGAAGCCAATGTAAACCAGACTGTCTACACTGACATCAGAACAACTCTGTTCATTTACAAAATCTAAGAAACTCTCTAAAATATGTCTTGAAGTTGTTCTTGTTTGGTGTTTGATCCTGATTTGTAAAAGGCTTACAAACCTTATAGTCTGGCTTGGACTCTAGTTAAGTTTGCGTAGTTTATCTGTTTGTAAAATGATCAGAATTTATTCAGTCTTGAAAAGTAATTCACATTTGAACTGCATAGAACTTTGAATCTGTTTTTTGAGGAAGCATTGGTTCAGAAAAATTAATTCTCTCTCTGTGGAGATTTATATTTCTCTCCTTGTAGTTTTCAAAGCACCAGATTTTTTAAAATGGGCATTCTTGCCTTCATTCAAGAAAACCTGTCAGATTTTTAAAATACTTGCTTAGTTTTTGTGGGTTTTTTAATATGTCATACAGATTTTAAAAATACTAATAGTTCTATGATATCTAAAATCTTCTGCATTTTCATCTTTATGTATACCAAGAAAATACACCAGAAAGAAGCACATGGGGAAGCTTTGCCCGCTGAAGACAGGCATCAGAGCTTTTGAGATTAGTTAGAAAATATCTGGATACTAAAGAGTAGATTCTTCAGTAAGATTTTGGTTTCAGTAAGCAATACTTCTTGAAATCTCACAGATTTTACCATGTGGACAGCAGCAACAGTGCAGCTCAAAGTCCCATCAGCTGATCTGGAAATCGCTGTCATAACGCACATAATTACCTTAATGCATAGATAGACCCAGTTTGATTTGAATTTTTCAGACATTCTTGTAACCAAGAGCAAATTATATTCAGTTTTCACTAATGAAACCTTCGCTTGTTAATTTGAATTAGAATCTAATGCATTGATGTTCATAATTTTAACATGTTGATTGGCTTGATTCTATGATTGCTTTGTGGGAAAGGAGGAGGTTTTACAGTTGTGATTGTATTTGGGTTAAATTTGTATGGTAAGTCAAGTATGAGACTTATAGAGAACAATATGAAGAATGTTTTATGCCTATAACTATGAGTACATACAACATCCAAATTTGATCTTTGTAAAACAAGTTCAGAAAATAAAGCATGACTTGATGCTAATTGACCCCCTTAATAGCATCTTCTATGGTTATTTATTATGGTTATGGATCTTCTATCTGCTTATTTGCTAGTTCTATACTTAAGTCATTTCAGTAAGTATTACTTGATTTCTGGTCGTATTTTTCTTTGCTTTGCTGTACTTTTTACATATAATATCTTCGGTTTGCTTTACTAATGTATTGTCACTGTCCTATTCATGTGAAAGACTACACATTTTACATTTTTTGGGCTGTGTTTGCCAAAATGAATGTATTTTCTTCAGTGTCTGAGAATCCGTAGAAAAGACATAATAATTTAGCTTTTCTGTGTGGACAGATATGACATATTCTTTCAATCTATTGATGTTTTGTACTTTTTTCTTTTTTCCTGTGGTGCCAAAGCAGTGCTTTAGAGCTAGGAGTCATAAGATGCCATAACAGACAGGTTCTAGCTGTTCATAAATAGTGCCTTTCACTACCAATTGTAATAAAATAAAAATGTGGTGCCTCAGCCATATGAGATGCATACTTTTATTTCTAAGAATTACAACTCTAGACAAATACCTTCTGTCTCTGTAGGCAGAAGAGGTTACTTGTCATTTTCCCCACCATTTTGCTAGCAGAAAAATTTGTATGAATGCTGTCACATTTATTTCAGGCAAGATTATCCAGGTTTAAGTTAATATGGCTGTTGGGGGTAGAGCAATTATGATTTTATTTGTTTAGTGTGAATGAAAAACAGCCTTAGAATCTATTTGGAGAGCAGGGTAACCTCCCTTTCAGAGCTGATGGCATCGTTCTGGAAGGGAGGTATGAGTGTGTCACCTAAGATTTTCTTCACAGTTACACAGGAGGAAATCTGAAGGAAACTGGAAAATTATATCTTAATTCTGTGGTTGTTTAAGACATGTCTGAAGAACTTCTATTTAAGTACATACTGTAATTATAGAGGAATTAAATAATGCTAAAACGATATTTAACATGAGACCTTTATATTCTCAACAACCTTAGAAAGTTTTTGTCCTCATGATTGCAGACCAAATGATGGTCTGTTTCTTGTCTTAGTGTGGCAATGAAGGAGGGAGGGAGGAAGGAAGGACCCACTGCAGTATGTATATGAAATTTTGCCTATCAGTGTTGTAGGAGTAATTGGATATTGATGTGTGTGCATTTTTTAAATGTAAGGTTGTACCTGATTTGGCTGGGGTAGAGTTAGTATTCTTCAGAATGGCTGGTATAGGGCTGTGTTTTCGATTGTGCTGAACACAGGCCTGATAATATTGAGATAATATTTGTTTTTGTTATTGCTGAGCAGTGATTACACACAACCTTTTACACACAAGGCCTTTTTTGAACTCCATCCTGGTGAGGATGTTGGGAGGAGGCAGAGCAGGGGCAAACTAACCAAAGGGTGATCAGACCTATGATGCATGATGTATCACGATCAGTATATGAAGTGGGGGGAAGAAGGTGGAAGAGCAGACTTTTGGAGTGATGCCATTTGTCTTCCCAAGTCACCCTTACCTGTGATGGAGCTCTGCTCTCCTGGAGATGGCTGAACATCTGTCTGCCCATGGAAAGCAGTAAATTAGTTCCTTGTTTTGATTTGCTTGTATGCACAGCTTTTGCTCTGCCCATTAAGCTGTCTTCATCCTAACCCATGAGTTTTCTTCCTTTTACCCTTCTGATTTTCTCTTCAGTTGTGCCGGTGGGGGAGTGAAAAAGCAGCTGTATGGGCTTGGTTGATGGCTGAGGTTAAACCAGGTTAAACCAGGAAAAAATTGAAACAGGTTTCAAGTCACACAGAATCTAGCTGAAATGGTTTAATTAAAGGCCAAGTAAAATTATGGTGGAAATCTCAGAGAAACTTAAGAGTGGCCTCTTAGAACAGAGACGAACTTGCTTTGGCAAAGAAACAGCATTAGTGTTGTCTAGTGTAGCAAATTTCACTTTTTGAAACACAGGCTACTAAGATTCTCTGAGAAGAGTTGTATTGCAAGTAGAATTTGAGTAATTACCATATAGATATGATTAAAAGTAGTGGAGGGATGACTTAAGCATGACTTAGTCTGTAGTAGCAACCTACTGGAGAAACCATTTTGCTACAGGTTCTTAAAGCACCCCTGCCTGTTGTGGAGTAAAGCAGTACTTCATCACTGACCTTTGGAGTGGAAGATATATTTTTCTTCCAGATAAAATTACAGCAAATGAGTTAGAAGAGTTCAGCTTAGGGAGATCAGCAATCTTAATGTGTCTGTGGGTCATGATGAAAGTGGAAGTCTGGCTGAAGCTGGCTAAACTGAAATGCTGTGTAAAAGTGAGGCTTAGCTCTTTCATGTAAACCTGGTCAAGAAGATCATTTATAAATCTAACCTATGGTAGTCTATAAGATATGTCTGCTTGCCAGGTGAGTGAATATATCAGTATGGATTATATGTATTGAGAGACGGGCATGCATTCTTGACATAAAGATGGCACAACACTTGAAGAACATGTTTGTACATGGAAAATACAGACAGGAAGCCTAGAGAAATTTAATTACAATCCACAGAAGATGCATTATACTTGCAGAAAATTTTGTCTGTGGGTTGTTTGCTATTTCTGAAAATATTTATCCCATGTCTATAATGTAATATGTCTGTTGGCCAAATTTACATCTCCGATAGTATGCACATTTCACAGGAACTTGAATGTATTTTAGGAAAGAATTTAGCTCAAAATATTCTTTTTCAATTTCATAAATCTCTTTTGTAGATTAATCTAGTGACTCAAGAGAGGAAATGAAAGCTTAATTGCACTGCAGTGTTGTTTTAGAGCAACTCTACCTCTACCTGTTGTATTGTTCAGTTATTTTACACATAATACCATTTTTTCATAAACTTTTCAACAGTCATATATATGACACTTCTGTATTACTTAGCAGAAAATGATTTTAAGTGGCTTCTTCATTTGTTCAATGGCTTACACTTTCTTAATGTGTGTTTAATCCTCATGTCTCAGTTTCCTAGCTACAAAACAGGGTGGATAAGACATTTTTTCCCCCTTTTTCCTGTGTCTCATCTGTCTATACAGGTTGCCCTTGGCGAAAAGAGTTTCCTTTGTTCTGTGAGTGAAACCTAGAAACATTAGGGTTCCTTCCTTGATATTTCTAGGCACCTGACACTTGCCTGAAAGTATATATAGGCTCCCAGTTATTAGAGAAGAGCTTTCTTTATCATCTATGTTTTTTGCTTCACATTTAAAAATAATTTTCTTCTCCCTCATAGGTTTCCCCACACACTTCTTCTGTGTTTAGCTGGTAAAACAGATGAATCAAGTGCTAAATCAAATATAAGGTGTATATTTTTTTGATCTGTGTTAGTAAGCCAATAGTCAGGTCTTTCACATACCATGCTGTAACTTTCTGTTACTCGTGCTTGGGGTTTGGGGCCTTCAGCTGGAGGTGGCAGTGACATTTTTCTTAGATGAATAAAAGGGTAAGACCACAAAAAAGTTAAAATGTAAAAAGGCTTCTTGCTTATAGTCTGTTTGACATGAGGTTCATGAAAGGTGAGAATAAAGCACATTAATTAGTGGCTAATAAGTAAACCACTGACTTGATAGATAGGAACTCTGAGACTTCATCAAACTACCCTCACAAAATCTCTTACAAAGGGACTAATTTACAGGGCTGTAGACAGTAACAAAGTATTTCTGTAATTACTGTTGAGAAAAGTCCCTTGTTCTTTGCTGCTGTCACTGAGAGTAGTAATTCATAATCTTTTAGGAAGACTTGTTTTTGTTTTGTTTATTCACAGCAAAGTTTTTTGCTCTCTGATGACATGACATGTGCGTTCCTTTTCTACTGTCAATTAAGGGGTGGTCTCAAGTGAGCAAAAAGGCTGTGTGACATGGGGAACATTTGCCTGAAATGCTCCCATGTGCTTGGTTACATGCTGAACGGGTGAAAAAAACATGACTTTTCCTAGAATGACAGGCAAGCAGCAGAAGCAGTTTAACCCAAATCCTTTTGTAGGTATTGGAAAGCCATAAGCCTAGAGATGACACTGGCACATTCAACATGCTGTGTGATCTGGGACTCTGTTGCTTGTATCACTGTGTGAATGTGTGTACAGTGTAAACATTTTATGAAGTGCAGTTTCTGATCCATCGGTCTGTCTGGGCAAGAATGTCCCTTGATAGTAAAAAGAACAGCAATCAGGACAGAATTGGTCAATGCGGCATGTCTAATGGTAGGAAGATATTTGAAAGACTCACTACAGACACAATAGGCTCTCTAAATAGCCTCTTTGCACCCGGAGTCTTATTGCAAACAGGTTCATTAAGGAGAGACATTCTGACACACAGCATCACAGTAATGAAAGTAGCTCTGTTTTTCTAATATTGTGTCTTGCCACTTCAGTTATGCTGCTGGTACAAGATTTCCCTTGTGTTGTTGTATATTTCTCTAGAAAAAGAATCACTCTTCATAGAATATACAATTATTTTGTACAGGAATATATAACTCATACCTAAGAATCTGTCCTTCCTGTTTATGTGCACTAGTGCAAAAATAATTGGCAATCACATCTTCAAAACCAAAAATATTTTTACCTTTGATTTGAAAGACTTATATATGTTAAAATTGTTATAACACAAAAAATATACATACATACAGTAGTAATATACTTTCATGAATATACAAAATCAGATAAAATGTTGTTCATGACCACTTATAAAATGAATATTAGTAAACTTTTTTCCCCGTGAGGTACCATGGTTTGTTTTGCTTCTTTCCTTTAGGCACTGAAGTATAAGTTCATAGGGAGGAAAATCAAAAGGTTATAGTTTATCCTACTTTACATATAACTGGTGTGTGACTTAAGGTGCTGGATTGGCTTAATGTATACTTTGAACATTATGACCATGGGGGGAAAAAAAGGTAATATTGGTTTAAAAGAGGATATGGAAAATTTAATGTGCTCAAGTGGGAACAATGGCATATTAAAAAAAAAAAAAAATTCATGACACAGATCTAATAATTCACTTGCCCCTGTAGGAATGGGGTATCGGCTCTGATGCTGCTTGGTAGTTTATTTTTATATACGCTCCTGGTCCCTGCTGTATATCCTTCGTATGGGTTCCAGAGAAAAGAGAGAAAATAACCTGTAGGGAAATCAGCTTAGAAACCTTTCATTAAATACATTGTGTTTCATATCATGTCGTTCACAAAATCTCCAAGAAAGATAGAAAGTGTTATCAGACTGCATGTGTAAAATACTATATTTGAATACTATAATTTGCTGTAAGATTAAGGACCAAGGGTATAGACCTATTCGTTATTTCATTATTCACTTATGCTTGATGGATAATGCTTCAGGGGTTCTTTTCAGTTTTCTTGCCTAGCACAGATATGCAGTTTTAACTTTTTATTTGATGCTGCAGAAAACATTCCTGTTCCCCTAAGCTTTACTGTCCTGCTTGTTTGCTTTTTAGTGCTGTGATTATTATTCTTTTGGAGGGGTATTATATTGCTTTTAAGTTTGTTTGTTTGTTTGTTTCACAGGCATATGCCTTGGTTTCCACAATGCTAAATTTTACCATATAAAATAAATTTAAAATTTATTTTCTTGGCAGAAATAGAAATATCTATTGTCTATTTGTGGTTGCAACTAATTATTTTTTTAATCTCAAGATAAGAAAATTATAATTACTTCTATTAATCTGTATTGAAAAACAAGGTTGTCAGAGTGTTTTATATGGCCTCAAAAATTTGTCACCATTTGTTTTACTGTTCTTGAAGCATTGCTTCATAAGGTTAAATTTGGCTTGTGAATGCCCTCAGCACATACAAAAAAAGTTCATTGAACAAAAAAGAGCAAACTTAATTTGCTGAATACATTACAATTTTTTTTGGTTAAGTATTATTACATGTTAAATTGTGCATTTTCTTACCTGGATATAATGGATGCAGAAATCCAGCTGCATTTGCACAAAAGTAATGTTAGGTACTACTGTTGTTTTAGTTTGTGGACAATCTAAAAATGTCTTGGTGTTGTGGTGTTACTGACAATAAGCCTCATACTCCGCCTCTATTTTTCTTCCTGCTTTTCCCTATCTCCTTATATATATAAGTATATGTATAAAAATGTATAACTTATATATATAAGTATATATAAGTATTATTTTGCCTAGTTTAGTACTCATCAAAGGCTCTTATACTTAAGGAGTGGCAAAAAACTACAGCATTTTGTCATTCCAAAGATCACAGGCTCAAACTCCAACTAATTCATATAGAAAAGGTGGTTCCTTTGCCAGTTAGCTCCTCTCTGGCTGAGTGGTATTTTCTACCATGTAAGTTATGATTCTGTGGCAGTACAATATTGTTTGAGCTCCTCTACATTTTCTTCATTATGTACTGCTACAGGAAAGAAAACAAAAAAAAGAAAAAAGTGCCAACGTACATGGGAGGTGTTTTGTGCCCTCTCAGCTGTCCTGGGCTAGAAGATTAGTATCCTTTGAAGAATAATCATGACAGATGAAAACAGAAGTAGTCCCCTCATGCCTCCAGAGCTTGTTTCCCAGCAGTAGTAGTACCACTGAATTCTGTCTAAGCAGGTGTTTGTCAACATCTCAGTTACTGAGTAATTTCCATGACTCTTCTCTTTAACCGTCTATATTGTTAAATCATTGCAATGGAAATTAAATGCCATAACAATTTCCATTCAGGTATTAGCACATTTGTAGTGCTCTATCTATAAGCTGTAAGGACGTGGAATTTTTTGTTTCTTTTTTTCCCATGTGGGTTTTTTGGGTCTTTCATTATATGAGAAAGGTGGTCTCCCAGCACTGCCTATGGTATTTGGTGAATACCATAGTGAAAAGTGACACTCAGGCAGGTCTGGTTTCTTCTGCTTCCATGTTTGTTAGCCAGGTTCCAGTGTTCCTTTGCTGAGAATGCACACACTTTTCCTGCAGACGTTTACTGTCTATAGTAACATCCATCTCTTACTGGTTGCTAAAACAACCAGGGGAATTCTGAAAGAGGTACTTGGATTGCTCAAACATTATATTTAGTCCAATATTCCTTTGAGAAAATGTGAGGAGGAAACTACCTTGAGGTACTCTTAACAGTCTGTGCTAGTAAACTGACAAGTTCTGTGTTCTGTGAGATAGGTAGCTTAAATACTTGGTTTTTAAATATACTGTGTTTCTTGTCCCAAAGATGTGTTATTCAAATCAATTCATTCATACAGAGGGCTGACCAGATGTCATAGATAAAAATGGTCTGTAACAAACTGCGTGGGTATTTAGAGGAAGCAGGATGGAATTATCTGGAAATCATATTTCCCAACCTCCCTCCTCAGGCAGGGTCACTTGCATCACCAGCATCCTGAACATCATGGTCACTGCAGACAAGGCTGCCTGCAACCTTCACATCTCCTGGTGATGATGCCTTTCCTTATTTGTGACTATGACGTCCAACACAGCATCTTTCTATGTTGGCTCCTCTGTCACTTGAGTCAGAAAGTTTTCATCAGTACTTCCCAGAAACCTCCTTAGACAATGTTTTTTTTTTTCATCCAACAGTTACCTAGGAAATTTCTCTTGAATGAGGAGCAGGGCTTATGACTGTGATACTCCTTCCAAGCATTTGTTGAAGTCCTCATCCACTTGATCTTCTTGAAGTCAGCCTGCAATGGACATCCACTACAGCGTCCCCTATATTGTCTTCTCCAGGCAGCTGGCCAAGCACCTTTCAGTGGGGGCTGACAGCCTGTCAGATTACATAAAGTGTGTGCCTTTCCTTTGAAGCATGCTAGCAGTCTTTTTAAGAGTTAATTTAATGCCAGTGTTTTATCATGCAGTTGTTGCTTTCAGACAAGTCAGAGGAAGACAGAAGGCTCTTTTTATCTGAGATAGTAACCATCATATTTTAATTTGTTTATTGCTGCTCTTTTAGATTGTTTTTTCCAATATCAGAAAAGGGAGCTGTGAGGGCTTTTAATCCTTGCATAAAATTTACCTCTGATGTGCATATTAAGTGGAATTGACAGCTGATAATGACAAAGCAGGAAGTAATAGCAATTGGTGATTAGGCAGGTAGCTTTTCTCACATTACTACCATCCTACTTCTCTCTACTCCTTCTATTTCATGCCTTTCTTTCCATTCCTCCCTCCTCCATCACCCATCCTTCCTCTCTTTCTTATCTCTCCTCCTCCTCTCTTTTCCTCCTTTCCTCTTGACAGAATTACAAAATTATAGACTGCTTAAGTTTGAAAGGAATGGACGTCCGGAATTGATCTGATCTGATACACCCCTACAGCCAGGACCAGATGTTCCAGAATGTCTTCGTCCCTTAAGTTAACACCACAGCCTCCCTGCGCAACCTGTGCCAGTGCTCAGTCTCTCCCAGGGGCAAGAGTGATTTCTGAGGTTTAGAAGTAACATCCCATGTTTCAGCTTGTGCCATCACCTCTGGTCCTGTAACTGGGCACCAGTTAAAAGAGTCAAGCTCCATCTTCATTGTGCCTTCACATCAGCTATTCAGATGCATTCCTGAGATCCCTTCTGAGCCTTTTCTACCCTAGGCTGAACAGTCCCACTTTTTTCAGCCCTTCCATGTAGTAGAGATGCTGCAGTCCCTTAACTATTTGAGTGGGCCATGCATTTCAGTCTCACACCAGGAAGTTCAGATCTGGCCTCTGGATTCAGCAGTGCTGAGTAGAGGGAAGGCATCGTTGGGAAGAGGGAAGGCTGTCTACTGATAATGCATTATGTAAAGCAGTACGCCATCACTTTTCTTTGACACGAGTTTCTGGTCCATGGTTTCCACCTGGAACCCACAGATCATTTTCTACGCAGCTGTTCCCAATTGGTTGTTCCCTAGCATACACTGTTGCAGGTGGCTGTTCCTCCCCAAGTGCAGGACTTTGTACTTCACCCTTTTGAACTTTGTCAGATCCCTGCCAGCCCTTTTCTACAGCTTATTGAGTTTGTGCTGGATGGCAGCAAAACCTTCTGGCATATCAGCTGTTCTTTATAGTTTTGTGTAATCTGCAAGCTTGATGAGGGTACCATCTTTCTCATCACTTAGATGATTAATTAAAACCTTAAACAGTATTGACCCATGCATGTACACTGCTATTGTTACTCTTCTTTCTATTACACTTTTTCTTCCCCTACATGCCCCTTCCCAATTTCTCATCTACTTACACCCTTTCTCTTCTGCTTCACACTCTACATTTTCTTCTCCTTGCCCTTCCCTTCCCCTTTTCCCCACTTGATTTCCATCTGGTCCGAAGTTGTGAGGTCTTTGATAACACTTAGTGTTCATGCAGAGACTTGTACTGCTCATATCTTTGATTTAGGATGCTTGACTGAGGCACTACTGTATTACAGCAATCATCAGAACATCAGTGCGAATGTCTGCTTCACATATGCTGCCTTGCAGCCTGATTTAGAGAAGCCAGGGGTTTAGCTATCTAGGCTAGGAACAAACTTTTAATGAACTATCAAAGAATTCTCTTTATTAGCATTTTTCCAAATCTTTTTACATTTTCTTTTCCCAGCACCTTGGTTTCCTTCCATTCCTTAATATTGCCAATGGTAGTCAAGATATTCTGAAAATGTTTGCATGAAGAGTGGGAATGTGTTAATGATTGACCACTGTAGCAATCAACTAAGTAGTTACTCTTTAAAAAATTCTTTATTTGACATAGTATGGACTGGTGCAGCATCAGCACCAGGAGATTTGTTAAATCATACTGGAAAAATCAGAGCAAGAGGGGCATCCTTTCCCAATTGCCCCCTTCTTTTTTCTCTGCTTTAGAGATGCAAGTAAGATTTTTATTTAATACATTCATGTTTTTGTGTGTCCAAAAGACATTGCTGTACTTCTACATCACATGTACTTTAGAGTCCATCTGCCCCAAGGTAGTACTAACAAATACCGTTATAACACAGTTGTAAGGTATCTTACACTATTCTATTTTAACATACCCTTCCCATCCTCTCTTCTACTGATGGTGTGATGTCAGACATGGCTTTAAAGCTGTCTAAATGAAATCATGTTTTAACACTATCTTACAAAACTTGGGGATGGTCCTCTCTGTGTGAGATTTGAAGACACTTCTGGTTTTTTAAATAAACTTAAGCTCTTCAGCAGGTGCAAGAGCCTTCAGTGCTCCAAGGGGAAGTTTATGAAAAGTTGAAAGAAATTAACCTCAATTAAAAGGAATATTGATCGATAGTTACAGAGTTAAATATGATACATTGCTCAAGAAAAAACTCTACATTAAAAGAATGTTAAATTTCTGATGGAAAATATTAAACCAAAGAAATTTGCCACAGAGGGTGAAATACTGAATTGTTTACATCTCTTTCTATTATTTAATTGTAATAGGCCATATTACAGAATTACTTAAAAATATCCCCTATTGAGACAAGGCATTAGGATTCTTCAGGGTGTATTCTCACCTTGGTTTGCTGAGATTTTGTTGCTTAGCATCATTAAATGTGTTAAAGGGAAAATCTGGTTCCCTTCAACTATGAATATCTCTTTTGTGTTTTCCATTGGATTGTGCTTAGTTTCTTCAGTTTTCTTCCTCTGAGATACAATTCTTTGAACTTCTGTAAACAAATAATGATGGCTTAAGCAGTGTTATCAGTCATACAAGGAAATTCTCTACTAGACAGAAAAAAATCACCTACATATACAATATATGTGTGTGTGACTGGAACCTTAGAACTTCAGCTGTAATTGACACAGATTGGTCTTATCAATTGAAAGCGAAGAACAACAAAATCATCACTTGCCTTTGACAGCCTAAATAGTTAAGTTTAGTATTTGTCCATTTGGATCAGTGATAACAGGTAACATTGTACATGTGTTCACTTTCCACACCCTGTGTTCACCAGGAACATATTTTAGGTTACAAGCTTGCAGCTAGGCACAGTAAATAAGTAAGTACTGTCCCTTTCTGCAGCCCAGGAGATAGCTCATGCCAATCACAATCTGAAGCACTCAGAGGTGATATTTTTAACTCTTAAATGAGTAGATTCCTTTCTAAATACATATACTCAATTCTGGTATAAAAGCAAATGTAAGTAGGGTAAAAGGTTCTTTTGACTCCCTACTGGAAGCATCTGCTTTTAAGATTGGGAGTCAAGGACTCATCTTCTCCATGGGGAATCTGCAAGTTTTGATTTTTTTTTTTCCCCTCTGACTCTGTCTAGAGCAAAGAAGAAAGGGAAGTGATAATTCCTTTGGAAAGCCACACTTCACAGCCATCTGTTAGGTGATAATACATGTGTTCCCAGAGAATTAGCATGGTTGAATCCCATTGAGTGGAATGGCACAGCTATAAGCTCAATGAAGCCTTGCTATAAAAAGTGACAGTCCTTTGAAATGTAAGCCGTGTGATACTGTTTGTTCAGTTTTTTTTAAAGTGGAGTTTCTTTATGGTAATTTAAGATCAGAATGTCTTTTAATAACTCAGTATTACATAGAAGTATATTTATTTATGAGAAAGTCATTAACCTTTGCAGAGACGTGGTTCTGAAGGCCAGAGTAATTCGTAGTATACTGGAAATGAGGCCCTGCAGTGACAAAAGAGTGTATGACATAGCTGTAATAAATCTGCAAGTTGTGAAACAGAGCACAAATGTTTACAAAATTAGAATAGGACTATAAATTGAAAATTGTCTTGTGTGTATTAGTTCAAATTCAAGAAACTGATGAATCTGAACAGAGACACTGTTCCATGGCAAAAGCAGGTGATCTGCTCTGTGTTTCAACAGTGACTGATGAAGCTTTCAGAGTTGAAAGAGGACATGAAAATATGTGTGGTTAGTACAGATTTGAGGTTAAATTAATATGTGTGCATGGCAGAAATGTTTATTGTTTGGAAAGGTAACAGGGATCATGGTAACAGCATGATGATCTGCCATGAGCCATGTCAGTGTTTTTTTCAGAGCAGGCAGCAGGTTATGCCTAAGTATTAGCATCGATGAAGCAAAAAAGAGCAGTCAGGAGGATTTCGTGTTTAGTGGTCAGGACTTGAGACTTTCTCTCTTAAAGAGAATGAGTAGGGAACAGTGGGAGTAGGGCAGAAGAGGATGGGGAAAGAGAGAGAGAAGGTCAGGGAATAAAGAATCTTAGACACTCTCCTTATAACTAACTTTGCTGCTATAGATCTGTATCTGTGATTTTCCCACAGCTGTAGGAAACCATTTGTTTCGGTGACCTTTCTGCCATCTCTTTTCCTAGTCTCACCTAGAAAGTAGTGGAAAAATCACTTTTCTCAGTGTGTTGGAACAACTTTAAGAGTTTTCCATTGCAACTGTCCATCATCTGTCTCCCAGTAACCACTTAAATACTGCAAGCTTGATGAATGCTGGGTTCGTGTATTTGGTACTGTTGAGTTTATTTAGCAAGAAGGTGGACTGTTTGGCCATGACTCTCAACTGCTCAGATACAACCTTGCTAGAAAGCTGTTAACTTATCATAGTATAGGTGTCTTTGCTTCACCTGTACTGCCAGATCAGTATTACTTTAGATGGGATATCTCTTCTCTGCATTCCTGCAATTGGCCTTTGGGGCACCAGTGGCGGCATCTCCAAGGCAGGCAGGGAAGCAGGGGGCAATGGCAACCCGCCACTGGAGCACTGCCAGTTAACTAAATCTGGATTAAAAAAAAGTGTAGGAATGTCACAAACTGCTGTATGATGTATGTAATTAATTTAATTTCCTCTTGTTTCATTTGAAGAAAATTTGAGAATTTATTAGACAACAGACTGTTTTCTAAGGTCACATATTAGAACTTGCAGTTGTAAAACAAACCCAATAGAAGTATGTTTTAGGTAAAATAGTAAATCATTAGGTATATGGAGGATTTGATTAGTGATTTGAGACAGATACAGCACTGCTTCAATAAAAGAAGGTGTTTTAATGTGTTAAAATTTTCTCACAAAAGCCTTATAACTAGAAAACTATATCTGAATCATCATAAACCTGCAAAGAAAGGACTATAATAGCGATGCATATACGTGGGGTTAAGGTTTTTGCACTTTTTTTTTTTTAATATGGAATGCTATTTCTGTCAACACTTAGGCAAAAATACAACCATTTGCCTAACTCTCCATTTTCATGTGCTTAGTGAATGTATATCCAAACTTGTATACGTAGGTCCCACAGCTTTATCCTCAATGTACATAGCTCTGTTTTCAATGGAAAAAACAAATGTTTAGAGGCTAAGAGTTCATAGTGTATTAACTGAATATAAAATTGACTTAGCTGTCTGAGATGAATTAGAGGAACATTCTGTGCTGTCTTTGTTTTCTATAAGCAAAAATAAAATCTGCATGCCCATTGGAGTTTTAAATATGATATAAATGTCATACATAATCATAACAAATATGCAGAATGTTTTCAAACATTTGTATTGTATGGAAGCAATTACTGGCACCAACTGTATCACACACCCCTCTGATGGGCTAAGGCCAAAAGAAATGAAGGTCTCTAAACAAAATTACTTTGTGTAGGCGGGAAGAGAGTGAGTTTTAACTTTTACTGTGGAGCAACACAGAGTCGTATTTTAATGCAAATCACACACCCTGTAACACAAATGAGTACTTAATAAAAAAAAATTCTCCATTTTAGACTTATGTTACTTTTTCTTGTCTTTTTCTTGTCTGTCAAAAGACTTTCAAAGAACACTCTAGCATTTTCATAGTAGAAATCTTTAAGCTATGAAGGGTATAAATACAAATCTAGCCAGAAGTTACCTCTTCATTTGTTTTGCAGCCAACATTTTGATTGCCAAGATAATACATTGCATTTTTCTTAGAATGTTAATTTTACTTCTAGTAAACCAGCACTGCCCCTCATGCTTCAATTTCATATTTGTGATTGCTCTGCCAGGTCCACCAGGTCCTTTGTTCAGTGATGCATTTGCAATCGTGGATGTTGAAGGCAGTCTTCTGAGGAGCTTTGCTTTCTGACATCAGTGAAACTGTAACACGTGGTTTCTACACATGGAATGGAAACACCATGTTGTCTACTTCAAATAGATGCTTATTTTCATTCAGAGAAATACATTCTGTTGTGTTACTGACTTTCACATTCCGTTCATAGCTCCTTCCTCAAAACTTAGGCTCTTGCTGATCTTTGTGAGCTTCTAATGCTTGCTGTCTTAGGAGCATTCATGGCCCTTGAGAAGCCTGAATGCCTTGCAGACATAAATTATGTCCCCTTCTTCCATGTCAGCTGGTGTAATGAAGGACACAGCCTTTTCTGACGATTTCTCTTTTTCTGTCTTTTAAAAGAACGAGTCTGTCTCTCCACATGTCTTGGCCTCTTAATTGTTGGCAGCTGTGCTACCTTACTGCACACAGAACAAAAGCCTCAGGAGTCAAACTCAGAACATTTTACCAGCTCCTTCGTAAAACTGCGACATCACTTGTCTGAGTCTTTTAAAAGAAAAATACTTTTTCAGGGTCTTTTCTGCAGTGACTTGTCATAGTCAAATACTGACAGTTGGGATTTCCCAAAAAAGACGGAACAGTGGTGTTCTTGCTTTCATGCTCTTAAGTATTTATACTGCCCCTCTGTTGTCATGTGTGATCATGTGTGTGGTATGCTCTGCAGGAAGCATTGAACCAGGTGAATTCTAAATATGGGACTTCATGGCGAAAGTTCAAAGATGTTGTTAGATTTTGCTACCTAATGTTTCCTGTGAAAATAGAACTCATGTAATAAATCTTGATATTGCACTCTTGATTTGTTAAAATCAACAACTAGGAATTCACAAGCAAAAGGGCATTGTATGTTTTGACCCGTAGGTTAGTAAAGCTGCAGTAGCAGCACTGAGAAGATTTTCAAAGAAAGTGCTGTAGCAGTGGGTGTCATGAACATTGTATGTCTGTGGAGACATAAATAAGCATTATGGTTAGAAAGTTTTGGCTAAAATAGTTCTGGGACTATGGATTATGCATCTGAGTACAAACTAGGAAGCTAAAAGGAAAATAGAGAAGTAGATGAATACTTCTGTTAGGGCTTTAGGTGTACAAAAGGGATTGGGATCAGATTTTTTTACACTGTTACATACTGTTTGTATGTGTATGGGCATTAAGAAAGTATCTGTGGACATAATGTCATACTGAAGACCACACTTTTGTGATTTTTGTGATCATCAGAATCCCTGTAAGCCTGTAATTTAGTTACCCATCTCAAATTATCAGAAAGTACATAGAGCAGTGTGGATAAAACAAAGAATACAAACCCTTGTCCTGCCCCCTCAAAATTCCTTCTGAGCTTCAGGGTGAATTCCAGTTAATAATAATAATAATAATAATAATAATAATAATAATAGACACTCCCTTTTTTCTTTTTGGCTGGAAAAGAGAAATTTTAACTCGTGTGTGTGTCTGATAACAGCCACCCATCAATGATGGGTGAGTGCATGTGCATACACACTTATTTGATATATGTACACTCAGACAGATGGACTTTTAGACACACAGATTGCGCAGATACTGGAGTAATGCCGTTGAATTTTTTTTTATTTGGTGTGACAAACTGCGTTCAGTAGGATATAATACTTATTTAAGTAATTAATAAAGTGAAGTAATTATTAAATTATTCTTAAAGTAATATTTGTCACTTGCACAAGTAATTTTCATGTAAGTAATTTTTTAAACGTAAATATTTTCTGTATCTGTGGTAGTTGAAGTATAATTCTGACTTTATATACAGCTTAAAGACACATCCTCAGAAGTGACTTGTAAATTTGGTTTCCTGATTTAGGACCTGTCAAGCTCTGATTACTTTAACCACTCACCGCTGCGACAGAAGTCAGCTGGAACAGCAAATCAGTACCTACGAGTGTTCAATTAGGCTCCCCAAAAACCTGAATCCCTGTAGGAGAGACTGTTCATTTTTCTCTATGAAGAGGTTGTATGATATGATATAAAATTGGCCTGGATTAAAATCCGAAAATATTTATTTCTTGGTTTTTTAATCTACTAGAAAAGGTACCTCACTGAAATATTTTTCTGTAGTTTCCATGCATACCCATAATGTTCAGGCGTGTTCTTACTGTCTACAGACCATTTTAATTGCGTGCAGTTTCATGATCATGTTATGGCAAGTGTGGCTGGATTTGGAGTTACAGTGTGGCTTTTCTTCCTTGCTCACATAAGAGGGAGTGCCCGTGGCAACTTTGTCTGTGAATGAAGAAGAAATTTGCTAGTTAAACAGTTTTGCTTCCTATATGATTCATCAATTGTGTTCCATTTTTTTCTTTCTTTTTCTGAGGTAGTAGGGAAGTAGGGTACAGTTGGATGTACAGTGAGTACTGGGGTTCAATTAATATTATGCTAATAGTACTACACATCAGGACACAAAATCCTAGTTCTTTTGCTACTCGTCCTTGGATTAAAGGAAAATCTGGACTAGATGACAATCAACAATGACAATCAACAATGTAATTTTATGTCTAAAAGTCAGCTTTAATGTTTGATTGCTTTTAATGCTCTTAAATATAGGAAGTGTGTGAATTGTCAACAGGCATTTTTTGGCTTTGCAAAAATCTGCTTGTCTCCCCATGGAGGAAACTTCTAAAAATATTAATGAGAAACAGTTTTATTGATCTTTTTTCTCAATGAATAGATTTTTATGTCCGAGGTAAATTTTATGGCAACTATCATCACCTGTAATGAATTTTGTAAGTTCAGTTATTAAGGTGAATTACAGTGCTTAGTATATTGCTATCTTTGATAAGCTTTTGTTACTTCTATTTTATAATTCAGTCCTTAGCAGCCTTCCTCAACTGCAAGGTTCACTTCATTCAGCCAAAAAAAATGAGACAAGGAAAGGTAGAGAAAACGTTCATAATTGAAAGTTTTATAAATAGATTTAATATAGATGCATATGTATATTTAAAAAGCTTGGCCAAATGATGACTTTGACAAAGATTTAAAAAACCAGGAGTGTGAAGTGTTCTGTAGGCTAACAGTTTTAATGGGTTTATCTTAGACAGTTCTTCAGTTGTGAAAGTGTCAGTTAATAATTTACCCATCCCAAGACACAGTGGAAGCAATCACACTCTGGAGCGAGGTACTCCTGGGCCTGTCGTGGTGCTGCAGCTCATCCTGACTCTAGAAATGCGCCATTGGATGCGACATCAGCACTGTGTCTGCACTTTGACAAATGAAGCCTTGTAAGAGCTAAATAAGGCATGGGAAGAGCAAATAGCTCTTCAGCTGATTTCTGCAGTAATGGATTACTGTAAATGTCCATCTGCTGCACATCAGAGGGAACACAGGTTAGAATGAAAGGATTTGGGCCTTTTTGGTGCCATGCTTTGGGACGGGTTTTCTGGTGCTTTGTGTTGTTGAGCTGGTGTTCGTGTGTTGGTTTTTTTTTCCCTGAAAGGCTCCCAACTTTCCTCCCCAGTTCCCTCCACCAAAACCCTACCCAAATCTCCCAAACCAAAAAAAAAACAACAAAAAACCCCAAAAAACAAACCAACTTCCCATCTCCCCAGAAAAAAAAAAAAAACCAAAAAAACCCCCCAACAAACAAAAAAACATTCACTGAAACAAAATTCAACGTAGAAAATGTTTCTAAAATGCAGAGGAACATTTAGCAACATTTGCATGGTATTTGGAAAGTAAATTTTCTGCTTTGATGATATATTGAAAGAGACAGAGTTTTCTACCAGAAATGTGAATGTTTAGCATAAAAAAACTCTGAAATATAGTACATTTACCATCACCCTTTACCATGCAATTTGTTCAGATGCAGTTGTTAACATGAAATCGCAATAGATTAGGCAATATTTATGTGAATTTTATTCCAGCATTTACTCATTGAATATCCTGTACTACCAGGATGGTAAGTTTTGTAATTTGTTTTCCTCTATATGAAGAATGCTTCTCCACAAATACTCACTTTTGCATGCATATTTTTTATTAGACATTATGCCATTCTGAAGATTTACAGTTATTTAATAGTGATTTATTAAAGTAATTTATCCTGCCAGCTGTGGCACACTTTTACTGGAATTTGTAAATCAAATATGTATTGAAATTCACTAGAAACATGCATTTCAGATTCTAATGAAATGTACTTCAAAATTGTTTTTAGAAGCGGGCATCTATATGAATGAACTGCAATTTTCAGTTTCTATTGTTGCATATAACTTTTCCTCCACCTGTTTTATTTACTTACCAGTCTTGGATGTTTCACATACCACAGGATTAGTGGATCTTGATGCTGCTGTGTGGAAGAAACAGCAATAAACTGTAGAGTCATTGACTTGGTCCTCTAAGGCATCAATATCAAGTCATGCACCTGACTTGCAGTGATCAAGAATTAAGGATTGGAAAGAAAACCTGAGAGCAGTTTCAGTGTACTTCTAATTGCTGCCTCTGTGTTGTGATAGAAATTGTATGTCTTCAGTTTAGTGAATAATAGGAGACACTGAGTGAAATGAGTATATGAGGTGACAGAAAAATGTGTGTATGCTTGGGGTGGGGGTAAAGAAGGAAGGGAGCATCAGTGAGTTTGCAGAATTTTGTACAACATTAACAATATTTTTACAAGAGTATTGTTTCATTTTCAGTTTAACTCTAAACTCTACATTTAGTTCATTTAAAAGCTCTGGTGAAGCATCATTCCAGGAACTCTCTTTTCAGTTTGTAGTCTGATACCTGCTATTCTTGGCTCTTTGAAAATCTGTCGTGAGCTCTGGGTGTGAAACACTTTTTAAAATTCCAGCTCTATGTATCAGTTTCCCAATAGTAAAAATCAGGATGGGATAATTCCTTTCTTCTATCTGTTGTCTCTTTTGATTATTCAGGCTATAAACCCTTCTAGACAGGAATTCTACTTTCCTTTTGCTTGTACAGCACTCAGCACAGCTGGAGCAGAGAGATGGGATCAGCCTGGTTTTAAGTCTCTTAGATTTTGCTTTAATACATATAGGATGTAGCTAACAGCAATGAAGCCATCTCTCAGTTCTTGTGTAAGTAACCCTGAGAGAAACTGGCTACAAGTGAAAATTCAAAATGTCTCAGCTTTTTTTGTTTTGTTTTTTTTTTTTAGTTCAGTTCTGAATTAAAAAAAAAGCATCTGTTGCTTCATACCTTGTGAAAATCAGCTGCTGTTTATTTGTATACAATTATAGGATTCCAGCTTGATAGATAAGCATGTTTTCTTGCTTATCAAAGATCAGAAATAAACTTTGAATGAATTTGATAAAACATGTTAGGATACCGAAAGATTGCTTTTTAATTTTTTTGAAAGTAAAATTATCATGACAGGTTTCAAAAGAGAAAAAGGATGGGAAGTGTAACATTTCCAAATGAGTAGCCAAAGATTTTAATTACTATCTATGAAATCATGAATACATTATAAAAATGAATAAGCAAAAAAGACAGTTTAAGTACAATCACCAAAAAGCGATAACAGTATAAAAATAATGGTAGGTCACTGATTGAGAAACATTTAAAAATTTATTCTCATTTCCTGTATAGGGATGAGATAATTTCTGTAGTGTGATTGCAGGAGCATTCCCAGTAATACGGGAGCTGAGAGTTCAAGGTTAATTTCTTAAATAATTTTTTTTAAAGAATTAACTTATTTTTTTAAAGAACTCTGCATTATTTGACAGGAAACAGTATTTGTTTGTTTTTATTTTTATCCTTTCTAGGTATTTTTTTATAACTTTTCTGCAGTTTTTCCTTTAAGTGAAGCATGTGACACTATATAGTCTTCCATGTGTTTACATTAATGCTTATCCTGTATTCCTTTTGAAAAGTGACCTGCAAAGCAAATAAACCTGCTTGTGGTCTGATTTTGCTTGGCTTAGCATTTTTTTTTTTTTTTCCTCAAGTCTTGTTGTATTAATCTTGTATGTGAGAAGGGAGGAAAAATACAGGAAGAGTTTTCATTGTTCCAATTTCTACATTGCTTTACTCTTTTAGTCTCTTTGATTTAAAATTCACCGAGATTTTTCTACTTTGGAAGGCTCAAGCCTAGAAGATCAGCTCTCTAGAACAGAGAGAAAAGGCTTTATTTTTGTGTTTTTAAGTCAGAGTTTCTCCCTCCATTAAAATTTGCTTCTAAGACAAATTTCATCTTTTAACCAAAACAGGACATACCTTCATTTCTTGCAGTTTTTAGTTAAGCTGATATTCTGTTTTGCATCTAAAACTACTTCTAAGAGTGACAAGAGAATATCATCCCACCTGCAAACATCCTTCCTTTTCCTAAAATGAAACTATATTGAGTTTTGGATTGGTTTTATGATTGACTTATGACATGTTCCCAGGTGTCCTGGAAGTGAGTTGGATGAGAGACACCTAATAGTTATAGTACTATAACTTTCCTACGCTCTAATCTCTAGTTGTTTTTAGCATGCAACCTGGCTAAAACCTACACTAGTGCTTCTAATAGGTTACTCATTTTGTTGCTCAGTATTGCTTTTCTCAATGGAAACCAAAAGAGTGACATTGATTTTGGGAAAAGAAGGGAGAAACTCTGGCATCTAGCTGCTGGCATCCTGAGGGAGCTTGGTAGCTATCACTGATGCTCAGCCATTTCCTTTCCCTGTGTCTTCTTCATCCTTAGAGATTTAATATGACTGCGGATGAATGCCAGCTGTGGGTGAACTTCCTTCGCTTTGTATCAGCCAGATCTGGCGTAAATCTGTTGATGTTAGTGTCCTTCCTTCACATTTTCCAAGTAACCATCTTGTTTTGGGAACTATCACTCCTTGCTGCAATTGAACTTTGCCTATGTTTCCAAGATGTATTTGGCATAAAGTAGAAGAAGCGCTCTTGCAAAATTGGTGAGTCTTTGAAGGGACATTTATGTATCCCACAGGAATGTGCAAGCCCAGTTTTCAGATTAAAAGTAGTAAGAAAAGTAATTTAATCTCAGGTCATAAAATGTTTATATCCAAAAAACGTAGCTTCTGTTTGGTATACAGCACAAGTAAAAGGCTGAAACAGCCACATCCCAGAAGAGAAAAAAGGCTTAACAGGCCTTTTGTTTTAGGGCCCATTAGCACACAATGGGAGATCTTACAAAATTTCAGACTGAAGTATCTTGGAAGTAACTGTCCTTATCTGGTTTCAGAAGCAACTGAAGTTTGTCCTGAAGAGGACTATATAAGGTATTTTAGTAAGGAGAAGGACATATTATTTCTTCTCTATTGTGCATGTCATGAAGTTACTACAGTATTGAAGTGTGGCACAGAGTTTTATTGTGAAGTGCTGGTTAGAACTGTCTTTTTGCCTTTTACGTGCAGACTAAACAGAAAAGTAGTGTTCTACAAATGAGGATTTAAAGAGCAATGCTACTGTCTGGAAAACACTGCACTCCTCCATCCTCCCATCCAATAACAACTCCCCCCGCCAAACCTCACCTCTCAAATCCTTGATATTTCCATAACAGATAGAATTGTAGATACTTCCTTGATACCAGCCCTGTAAGTCTGTTGCAATTACTGTAAAAATGAAATCCAGTTTAGTCTTTAAATAGCACTTTTAAGGTCCCTGTGGGTCATCTTGTCCCAAATAGGCCATATGAGAAAGCCAAGGCAGGAACTGTCCATCATAATCTTCCTTTAGAGCGTATTTGCCCCTTTTCCCCAAACACTCCTATTCTCTCTTCAGTTGTGTGAATGGTGAAAACCTGAAAGCTTCAATTTCAGGTCTAGTTCCTAAAGAAAACCAGTGTGGTTTATTTGTGGGTTGGGAATAGGGGTTTGAATTGGCATAGATTTGTGGGTGCTTTGGGGCTGGAGCATACACAGCTGTGGGTTCCAGATGCTTGCTATCCAGTATTAATGTGGCTTGTCTGTGAAACCATGGCACCCGCAATACTATACAAAGGTCCACGCCTGTGGTGGTTTGGGAACTACTCCCAGCAAGAGAAATTTCAGTTTTTAAAGTTAGTTAGAACAAATTTACAGACATCCAGTTCAGAAAAGATAATGTGAAATTCTGCTTAAGAGTTTAAGTTTAAAAGAGATTCAAAGGCTATTACATGTGAAAATTTTAGACCCTTGATACAGAGCGCTTTGTTGTTTTGCAGGTGAACCAAGGAAGTAACAATTTTATTTGCCCCATAATGTCTTAAAATTGTAGGAGCTCAACCTCCTACATTGCTGACATAACCAGTATTCAAATATTGTAGGGTTATAGTGTTTATATGTAATTAGTGTCTCTTCATCTGCTATGGTAGAAGCACAGAGAACATCTTTTCTCTGGGGTGGAAAAGAGAAACACAGATGCTGATTTTCTTCCAAATATGCTCAACTTTTTCAGATATATATGCCTTTAAGAACTTCATGATTTCCACAACTTTTAAAAAGTGAGATAACTCATGTTTGTTTTTTTCTGAAAGTATGAATGAATTACTAAAATTAGGAATATTTTTTCATTCTTTGTTGAGGCCATTTCTTCAGAAATTCACCCACACTATTATCTCACATATTAAATTTAACAGAATAGGAAGTATTTCTAGATCATTTTGTATTGTAAATTTTTATTGTAAATTCTGTCCCTGCAATTGTGTGATTTAATAAAGAATGGTTTTGCATAGTATCTTTGACACAAACTTTATCTCCAAAACACTGTGCAGAGTTAATAAAGTTAAAAGTTTTTTCCCTTTTTTACTAGAAGTTAAGAGACCCAGACATGAGAACAGAGACATATTGTTTCCAGATGAAGGCTGAAAATAGATGGAGAATGAGGGAGAGAAATGCAGCACGGTGGTTCCAGATGGCAAGCATTGCAGAGGAGTAGGTTCTTGCAGCCATGTTGGCCAGAGTGTACAAAAGGACAAAAAAATCAGTCTGATGCCAAGCAGAGGGAGCTGAAATATAGACTAATGAGAGTAATAATGTAGGAAAATTGTCAAATATTTTTAAAACAACTAGGTTTTTGGGGGTCTTGGGTTGTTTTTTCTTTTTTGTGTGTTCTTGTTGTTTTTTGTTTTGGTTTGTTTTGTTTTTGTTTTTTAACTGAGTGAAGAACTGGATTTGTTTGTGTGCAGTGAGGATATATCAGGTGAAAAGATAATACAAAAACTGAGTTTTACTGATGTTCTGTACTCATTAGGTGAGCCGAGTTTTTTTGGTTGGTTGGTTGGTTGGTTTTGGTATGTTTTCAAACAAAATAGTAGCTTGTAAGTATTTAAAAGTTTATTGA
The DNA here is from genome assembly GCF_001522545.3 of Parus major. Lineage (NCBI taxonomy): Eukaryota > Metazoa > Chordata > Aves > Passeriformes > Paridae > Parus > Parus major. Next base: position 31,714,556 of record NC_031799.1, on the reverse strand, counting down.
GTCTTATTGCACTTCTGAGTATCTTATAAATTATTTAATTGTCTGATGGATATGTGGCTACCTAACTATAGGGCATGAAATATGCTCTGTTCCTCTAATACACTAGAGGAGAGACCTGTTTATAAAGTATTTAGTATTGGTTTTATAATGCACTGTTGTCAACAGGAGACCACGGAGCTCAAAGATCAATCTCATTTTGGCCCACAGTATTAATGCTGCTTTATGAAACCCTGTGACAGGTCACTTAGACAACAGCTCTTAATGAAAGGACCTTGTGCCAGTGTGTGGTCGTGTGACTGTCTGTTAGTAAGGCATACTTCAGTCGCTGCCAAGGCTGCAGATGAATCTCTTCGTCCAAGTCCCTGAGGTGACTTTGTGGCTGCTGCTACTGCTGGCCAGGTGATGGAGCTCATCATTTCCCCAGTTCTCCGGGGAGAAGTGAGACAGAGAATGCTGAGTTCTTGCTAATGCAGCTTTTCCTAATTGTCCAGAGATAGTAGGACACTGGGCAGTTCAGGCAATTCTGTGTACTGTGAATGAGTCAGTAATTAGAAAAAAAATAGCTGCTCTTAATTCGGTCTTGCATTTGTGCATGCAGTGTCTTTTCAGCTATCTAATATTCAGCGGTTCTATATACTACTAACCTGTCCCCTCTCCTTTTTAGGTAATTTTAATTATTTAATTATGACAGACTTATTTTTTAGACATCAAATAATTGTTACTAGGAACTGGCATAATAGATTATACTATGGAGTAATTAGATCATAAACTTAGCCTACACTTGAGCCCTTTAGGCTGTTGTGGGATCCAAAGGCCTTGCTTGTTATAGATGCAGTTCACTAAAAGGATGAGAATAATGAAATTAGCTACCAAGGAATAAATCACTTTGTAAAGGTCTTGTACTAAGCTAGCATCCAACAGGTAACTTCCACAGTTTTAGGATGTTTTTCAGAAAATGAACTTTCAGAATTTATTGTTAAAACAATAAACCTTGCTTAACCCAGTAATCAATATCTGAACAATGCTTTAAAATAGTATATACCTATATAATAATATAGTGATGATATGTGGATGTGAACCTGTGTAAATGTCGGGTTTTTCAGGTTGAAGTGTTGGAATGTTTTTTTATCAATGACTTATATAAATGAGGTTGATGTGTTTGTTTAACCATTGCTGTGGACTTGTTAATATTCCTGTTGAATCTTGAATTTATGTTCCAGGAGATAGAACTGGTTCTGAGATATTTTAAAGGTGAAATACAATTATTTTTGTGTTATACATCCTCCTATATTATATGGCATATCAGGCATCCTCTGTCTGCTTAATTCCTAGAAAGTCAAAACAGAATGTCTAAATCCCACTATCATTTCAGTGGTGGGTTATATAGACACTTCATAAAATACACAGTTTAAATCAAAGTCTTTCATATCTACTGTGCTTTGAACCAGATTCCCATACCTTAACAGTCTTATCTATTACCATTTACTGTAAACAATTAAGTAATAAATAGATAATTTCTTGTCAGAAAAAAACTCTAAAAAAACACTGATCTGACATGAAGAATGGATGCAAAACTGCCATATGTGCAGAACAAGCCCTGTTTACCTGCCTGCAAATTAAGGAGTTTGCACCAAATTTTTGTTTGACATGTAAAATTCTTTTCAGGATAGCATGGACTTTTTTAATTTAGTGTTTATCCACATATACGCAGTGATTGTTACTAGTTAAAAGCCATGCTCATGTGGAGAGTACCTTTTAAACAGCAATGATTCAGTTACAAGATTTATAACAAACTCTTATAATTTGGCATTACCTTTGTTTTTATCGAGTTACTTGTTTTTCTAACCTTCTGCATCCTCCATTTCACCTGGATTTTAAATTTATTTATGTGTAGCTACTGGAATTGTGATTCTTTGGTTCCCTGTGCTTCACATGTGTACACATATGCTCTGTTGTTGAGCAGACAAATTAATATATTTGACACATCTCTCTTACACAGTAGAGAAACATAGGTGTGATCTCACTGTAAAAAGGAATTGGAGGTGGCTTGAACTCCCAATACTGGATTTTTTAAACCAAAAACTCAAACCCAACAAACCCACAAACAAACAAACAAAATAAACAGAACACCCCCACAACCAAAGAAAAATAAGCAATCAAAGTTGTATATTACTAATCACTTTAAGATAACAAGAATTTTCCTCTAATTTTTGTAATATCCTACATGGTTATGTTCTTCCCCCTCAAACCAGCAAGTGGACACCATATCATGTTACATACTGAAGTACAACATATTTAAATGTAATTGTTTTCTCTGTGTACCTACTTTTTCTGGATGTCACTTTTTGTCTGTTTCTTTAACTTATTAAAATGTAGCATCTGCATGACTAAAATCACCATAATCTCTGTTTTGCCTGCCAGCAATAGGTCACAGTTTTCACCTTACCTTTGCTAGTGCTGTGTCTCAGAAGTCTCCATAAGGGTTCTGTGGTATGGAATGATGATACACAGCTTGGCGAAGATGTGACTAGGATCAGCTGAAGTGTGACAGCTTGCTAGGAACTACAGTTCATAACAGAAAGACTCATGATCAAAAGTTGTCTTTGAGGATAGGCGCTCTGTCACATCACTTACTAAAGAAAAGGCTGAATAACCAGTTTAGAGTAGAAAGTGTTTGAAAATACGATTTTTAATTAAAGTGAGAATTCTGTTGAGTTTTGCCATGCCTCAGTTCAACCTGAAAATTCTTCCTAATAAAAACCCAAACAAACACCAAAAAACCAAAACAACCAAAACCAAAATAAGAGATGTATAATATAGATGTGGACCCTTCCAAATCTGTGTGAATTAGGCATGAACATCAAAGTGAAAAACAAATTCATAAATGCACAATAGTTTAGATAAGATAGAGAAGGATTCAACAAGGGCATTTGGAACACAGGGCAGGGGACTAAAAAGCATTCAGTCTCATGGTTGCATGATGACATAATCAGTCCAATGCATTTTTGGTTAAAAAGCAGAAGGTGCCTATTAAAACTTATAGAAAAATGTTTTACAAAGGATGACAGGTTTCAGAGAGAATACAGTGCTGTCAATATTTTTTCTTTAGAAAGTGGAAATTTGGGTGGATTATCTGTTCAGAGGAGATTTCCTTTATTACCGTCCCCCCGCCTTTTTCTTTTTTCATTTTCGACATCTGTTAACATTTCATAGAGTCTAACAGATGTTGCAGAGTGAGTCCCTTATATAATTCTTATGGAGAAGGAGTTGATAAAGAATGACATTACCACGGGTGATTCACCACCTCTTTGAATATGAACATCAAAATGTCTTTGCATAATTTTCAAGTATGAGATTATATTCCTGATAGGACACAATTCACAACTTCGTTGTTATCCATGGATAAAGTATTTAATGTGATTGTTACAGTCTCTGCTTACACATTATTGTAAGGAGAAGAATTCTTTCATACGTGGTCAAATATATACTTTTTTGGAGGCAGTGTGGAATACTCAGCTCAAAAATATCTTTAAAACAACTAACTGTATATAAGCTTAGTTGTTTCAGCAAAAGCAAGGGCTGATTGTCATGCGATGTAGAGGACCATTTTCATTATTTTGGCAAGAACAGGGACAGTTTTGTCCTGACGAGCTATTAGATGAATAGCAGAATGTGTCACATGAAAAACCACTGATCTTTAACCCAGCTATCTACTTAACCAAGCCTAGAAATGAATAGTGAATGTGGGAAGAGCAAAGGCCAGTTTGCTGTCATTGCAAATTAGAGAAACTGTTAACATCTGCAGCCAAATTAACTCTGGGAGTTACAGGTACTAGCCAGTAAACTGGTTGAGGGTAGAGAGACATAGGAGAGGAGTTCAGTAACTGTGTATGGTGTGTGTATCTATCATTACTATTGAAGATTGGAACATTTGTATAAAAAAGACAAAGTTTTCTGGATCTTCTTCCAGTGACTTTTGATGAATCCTGTGAATGAACATTAAATATAAGGAGCTCTCCTTTAGCTGATTGCTCTTTATCTTTAAATAGAATTGTAAATACTAAATGAAGAGAAATAATAAATCTATGCTCACTGTTTTATCTTTTTTTTTCCCCAGGAGTCGTCTCGGGGACACTGCTGCATGTACAGTTAATATAAACATTTATACTGAACTCCTAGATGTTTGAAAAACAAATACTGTAAAGATCAGTAACATTTTAAAATGATCAGTTATGGGAATTAATGCTTACAGAAAAACACCATTCTTTCTTGCCCTGCGAGTAGAATCACATTGTCTCCCTACAGTCTTGTTAGCTCATACTAACTGAAATGCAAATTCTTTCCAACTAATTGGACCTCGTTGAACGTACATGTACAGTACATAGTTATATGCATGTAGATTTTTTTTACTAAATTCCTCTGTAATTATTTTCTTGATTAATATCTAAAGCAGAGACGTGGAACAAAAATCTCTTTAAAGAGTTTACATATTATTGAACATTAAGGAGATAGTAACTGTTGCATGTTTTAACAGCTTAATTAATAATACAGAATAATTGGAACAAAAAGAAGAAAATATTTTTTTCAATGTTTAGTCATTTTGAACTATTTGCATTAACCCTTTGACTGAACTAATTAAGGCTTAAACTGTCAGAGTAATGGAATTTAGACAGAAGTAGGATAAGTTTACATTATATAGCGTATTCTGCTGGCTAGATTTTCTTCTTAGCATCACCTGTATTTTCTGTAATCACCTTTCCTATCCTTTCTTGCCATATGCTGCATTTCTGTACCAGTAGTTTTCAGAGGACAGATGAAATCAACAAATTTTATTTTTAAAAGATTCAGAAAGTCATGCAGATAGTGTAGTTTTCTTTGAAAGTAAGTAATAAGTATTATTTAAAATGAAAAGAAAGAAAAAAAATCTTAACACCACATAAAGCATGTAACATTTTCAAAAAACACAAGCAGACAACTGCAACTGCACTCTGTTTTAAGTTCCATTAGAACCTGGATTCTGTAGGCACCTCTTCTATTCAGCATCTGGATATTCCCAGGAGGTGAAAATGTAAAATAATTTCACAGATCCTTTTATCTGTCAGCACAAACGCCATTGGATAGCAGTAAAATACTTGCAGAACATACTCCTGATTAAAAATCTATTAAAAACAAGACTTTTTTTTAATGCTTTTAGAAGGATTTGTTTTAAATACCTTTAGAGCCCTTACCTTGACTATGGTATTTCAGATTCTCATATGAACCAGCCAAAGAGGAGAGAAAATATTCAGTTTGTGCTAGACTTGTACACTAAAGTTGTGGGGTTTGCTTTTTTATCCTTTTGTTTTCTTTTTTCTACCCTCCCCCCCTACCCCTCCCTCCCCCCCCCCCCCCCCCCCTCCTCCCAATCCCCAACCCCATTGCTGTACAGTTAGATGAGGCTTAAACTGCTACTTGAGGAGGTTGGCTTCTGTTATATTTTTCCTGCTTGGTTACTTTTATATCCTTATTGACTGCTACTTTTCATATCCCTCTTAGAAATTCAGTATTTCTTTTCTTGGTTTTTCTGTGCTGGCATTACTGTGCCAAGCAAGATGCAATAGAGACACTGTAAATTTAAGGATGACCTGAGCTGGACTAGGACTGACAGACTAAATTTAGTTTCTTCCCTGTCGTGTTAGTGGGGTAGGGGGGAAATACATCTTTTTGAAAATATTTTGAAACTGGGATGTAAAAGTCACACATTTGATAATTAAATGATAGTCCTCCTTTGATACAGTAATCTGAATGAGCTTAGATTTCTTGTAAGGTTGTAGCATTCTGGCCAAGATTTCTGCTTGGGAAGACCAGATTTGGATGTATTAGCTAGTCAGCCTAATAACCCTGTACAGACTGTATTGATTTTCTAGGAGAGAGTTTATGAACTAAATAAACTTGGAGTTGGTGTCTTAATAAACTGCTTCTCTCAGTCTGTCACATTTCGTTACTTAGCTCTGCAGTTTAGGGGAAAAAAAGGCTAATTCTGTTACAGATTGTTCACAGCAGGGTCTCCAAATTAGCCCTTTGTTTTGTAATGCCACCTTGCTTGGGCTGGCTTTGAGCACATTTCTCAGTTTTACCCTAATGAGTTGCAACACTGATAATGTGGCTGATGATCTTTCATTGATTTCACTATCACTTGCTTGTCTGGTAATTGATCCGTTGCTGAGCCTCTAGTTAATTATATCGGCTTTGACATGGCCCGGTCCACTGGGAATTTCAAGTCTTGCAGAATAACAGTTTTAATAAAAGAGTCTATTACTGCAGGTGCTTGCTGCTGCACGCCAGTTGATTTTGTGTGTGTTTGTGTGCACGCGCGTGCATGCGTGTGTGCATGGATGTGTGTGTGGGGGTGGTTTTTTTATTCTCTGTGAGAGGAGAGGACTGCAGGACAGGGAAAAGAAGGGGGGGGGGGGGGGAAAGAGATGGAGATAAAGACTGTGAGCGAGAGCACACAAGAGATGCAGAACGGAGAGGAGGAAGCTTGCTATTGACAGTGTCCTTAAGCCTCCCACAAATAACAGCCATTAGTGGGAAGGTCAGGAGCTGAGCATGCAGCTTGACTGAGGCACTGAGTGCCACTTCAGAAATGAAGAGGCTGGCAAATTTTAGAGGGAGTTTGAGGGGCTAATAGCTAGCTGTAAAGGTACAGCCACTGCTGGTACAATTGACTCCTAAGTGTCATTTTCCCCTCCCCAGTAGAGAATATTTTTATTGACCACAAGTGGACTTAATATATTTTAAAGCAACAGTTCTTGGGGTTCTTCCTTGTTTCTTCTTGGATATTGAATTTGCTGCTTCTGAGACTTTTTTTTTT